>NC_016088.4:9379835-9518846 GCF_000004515.6 Glycine max | reverse complement strand
ATGTTTCTTTTATTTTCATAGTATGTTTATGCTAGAGGATAGGCGAGCAGCTCATAAGGCATGTGGTTGAATAACTGTGTTGAAATAATTATACATCTTGATACATTCTTTGTACCAGTGGTGTCCAAATTTGTCACACCTTATGCCAAATTTGGCTTTTAATAATATAATTCGTCATACAATTTTATTGTTTGATCTAGTTCACGCGGAGTGTGCTGTGAACAAAAGAGCCCATGCTGTAGTTTTAGTTGTAGAATTTCATCTTCCAAGTCATTGACTCGTGTTAAGGAAGGATGAAAAGCACAAAAAGAAAATAATTATAAAACATTAAAATTACAAAATTTAACAAATTGGGTTACCGTGTGTCGGCAAAGAATCTCCAATTCAATGCCTATAGCTAGAGGTGTACAAAAACCGGTTTGATAAAAAATCGAATTGAACTGAATCCTTTTAATCAGTTTGGTTTTAAAATCTAAGTTTATGAACTATTTTGGTAAACCAGTTTGAGATCAAACTGGTTCTAAAGAACCGATCCTAAATTGAATTAGTTAATTGATTTTGAATTGGTTTAAAAATCAAATCAGTTTAAAATCATTTTAAAAATTGAATCCCTTTTGTAGAAAAAATTTGATTAAGCGAATCTCTTCTATTCTTCAGTGTAGGTTTTTTTTTTTTCAAACTGATCCAAGTGAAAATAAGTTTGGTTTTGGTTCGATTCCATCGAGTTTTTTTAAATGCCCCTTATAGCTATAAGGAATATAGACATCGAGTTGAGGCACACAAGGAAAATGAGATGGTTCAATTTTAGATGGAAAAAGCCAAGTGCTCCAATCCAACGACATGGGTATTTTTAGTCCAATTTATTTTTAACTTAATTTATTATATTAAATAAAAGTTGGGCCAAACAATTGTTGATAAAAGCTCTTAAAATAAAAAGATATCTTTTTTTTATAAAGGAAAATTTTAAAATAAGGAGTTTTTCACTAAGCCACTCTGAGCAACTTATATTTGACTTGTGCGGAGCTTATTTGTGTGGGTGCTCCCTTGGATACTCAACTAAAGACGAAATTAAAATTAAATTAAGATATACAATAAGGAGATATATTGGATTATAATTTTGATGGATTTTAATATTTTTATAAATAAAAGTTAAATTATTTAATCACGACTTTTAAATGATATAACTAAGTCTTATGATATTTAATTATTATTATGATATTTTAAGGAATACAACAAAATCTAACAATATTCATTTAAGATTTTTTATAACTTAAAAAAAGTCATATGATATAAAAAAAATTTAAAGATTTTGATGGATTCTTTTTTAGTATAGATTTTGATGGATTTTATGTGACTTTTTAATATAAAAAAATTATACATCAAACAATCCTACAAAAAACCTTGAGACTTTTTTGGATTCTTTTTTTTTTCTCATTACTCATAATTTCGTCTCTCTTTCTTGAAGCACTATTGGAGAACGCACATTCTACGTCAGTTAATTTACACATATGACGATTGTTATTAGCCGTCATCATAGACAACATCATAAAAAGTCTTCACTTTTTACGATGGTTAAATAAAAAACCGTCTTAGAAAAATGTACCTTTCTAAGATGGTATTTAGCTAAAAATCATCTTAGAATGATATCTTTTGTTAAAAATCGTTTTAGAATGATAAACTTTCTAAGACGATTTTTCAAAGAACCATCTTAGGATGTATTTTTTTAAAACAAAAAAAAAATTAAAAAATTTGAAGATTCTAAGATGATTTTTGAGAAAACCGTAGACAATTTTTTTAAAACCATCTTTGAATGTATTTTTTTTAAAAAAATAAAATTTAAAATAATGGTTTTCACTTTCTTTTACTCTAATTAAAGAGAATAACGGCTCCAAAAATTTGTGATAGTAAAAATAACCTATCATCTCTTAATTAGAAGAATATATATATATATATATATATATATATATATATAATAAAAATGGTTGTTTTGCCTCTGTCCTTCTATACTTCATGAATGTTCACAACCACACAATCTAGAAAGAAGATTGTAAACAATGAATCATCCTAATTCCTATCATTTAATTAAAGTGCAATTATCATTATCAATAATCAAAATGAATCATGAGGCACATGATAATCCACAAAGTTTGACAAAACTAGAACCAACCAAATTGTATCACTCTACCCTACATCCCTACCAATCAAATTTAAGCTAAAAAATAAAATGTTTCTTAACCAATCTTAGGTACCGATGCTGGATTTAAACTCAAGTTATATCAAACAAATAATGAGGAAAAACAAAGGAAGAAAGTTCCTAATTATTTTTCCATCAAAGTATTCAATCATTACATACAAATAGGAAAATAAAAGTGATTTTTTTCATTAAATAAAAAAAAATCAAGGAAAAATAACCTTAACGGTGTTCAAGTTTGTTACGTCAAATTTTGCTTTCTTCAGGATTGTTTTTTGCATGTATTGAATTGCAAACTTCACATGTAATAGGAAGAACCAAATATAAATGGAAAAATCGTAGGGCAATGACAATCTATTCTCATAAGAAAGAAACAAGGGCCATGAAATCAGATGCTAGTTATGTGTATAAAGTATATAAATATTCATGGAGAGGATTAAAGATACTCATATGTTGCAAAATGCAAACTACAAATATTCACATACCCCTGTCAAAAATAGCAATCATTCATCATAGGTGTTACATTACTCCATAATAAACTATAGCCTAGGTCAATTACTTTTGAAGAAATAGCTTATAAAAAAACCATCTTTACAACATCCTTGTCACTCATCACAAAACATGTTTATGAACCTAATAGATGTCTAGAAAAGCTATAAACTCCAGGCGGGATGGATAGGGACCTTCGTTGGTATTAAAATAAACCTCCCCCAATCTAACTTTTGATCATAATATATGGTTGGTAACAAACCATAGACTAAGCCTGAAGGTGATTTTAATAGCCTCAACGTAAAGAAGCATTAAAATATGAATGAGATTATAGATTAGTAGTTTTGGTTAGATTAATTCTATAAAAAAGGGTGGTAGACACTGGCACCATTCATCAAGAAAATAAAATATGGTGCAAGATGTTCTAGAAATACATTTCATTGAATTATTCTAGGTCAGAGGAGAATTGTACATACACTGGGCCTTAGCTCAGGATTTGTCCGTAGCGTACTTTTAATAAGACCTGGATTGCCAAAAGCGATAAGATAACAAAATGACTAGATCAATCATCAATCATATGGTAAACAATATTAATAATTGATCACTATAAATTAATAAGAAATCCTACTTTAAATCATCTTTGGCTAACCTATACCTGATAAGTTTGGAAAAATTTAGGCAATATATGATGAAAGACGATAAACTTACAGCGTAAAACATGACAATGCAATTTGTAAATGGCAAGATTAATTAACTATTTGATAAAAGACTATAAACTTACAACGAACTAGAATATTTTGTTGGCAGTGGAGCCATTATGGACTTATTAATCTTGTTAATCAATGCATGTATATCCTATTCAAAGATGTTGAAAGCTTAATTAGGTAAATTAAAAAAAGGTTTACAGAAAAGAAATGAAAATAGTAAATATATATTGAATCCAATTCTATATATAAGTATAACCATGCAACTAAATGAGTGTTGCTGATACTATATCATGAAAATCTTAGTTATCAAATAATTATATGATAACCATGAGTTCAAAACATAACAAATTAGGATATAAAGATAATGTAAATTAGCATGATTTCAGTCCACATAACCCAATATAAATGTTCAAACATGGAAGTTTGATGATATCATGTGAGTCAAATGGATTGACAAATGTTTGTCTGATTGATAATAAACTGAAACTTGTTCATCCAATAGCATAGATAAATGTATTAAATATGTTCCACAAAGAAAAGATACAGGAAATAAAAAACTTATAATGAAAAAGAAACTTACAAATGCTATGAATGCAGTCTTATGCGCTGTCATTTCATATATACAACATCCTGGATATTTATGCGCAGTAGATTTCATGAAAGGGGATCTCTTCTAATAAGCACATTATATATAGAACGACAACTAGGACCATTATCCACTAGAAATTAACAAAACCAAAGGAATAAGATATAAAATTTTGTTCTTCCTTATTTTTGTTATTCTTAATGTGTTTGGATGAAGGATTTAAAAATTACTTGGAAATTTAAATACATAGGATTTTGATTGCCTTAATTTAAATTCCTTTCATTTGTAAATATTTTGTTTGGATGAAGCAATTCAATTTCTTATATTTTAATTTCCTTGTTTGGATAAAGTAATTCAATTTCAATGAAATTTAAGTTTTTATTTTTAAATATTTATTTAAAAATTAAAATTTCAATATTGAATGAAAATAAATGAGTCATTTTTTAAATAGTTAAATATTCAAAATAAATTTAATGTTATAAATATATAATAATAAATTTTTTAATATTTAATAATTAAATAATCAAAATAATTGTAATGCTAAAAAATTTTAAATCTTACACAATATTCTTGTAATAACACACAAAAAAACTTGGATTAAATAATACTGCAAAATTAAAAGATAAATGATATATAATTCCTTATTCTTACTAAAAAAAATTAATTACCTAATCTCTTAATAATTTTAAAAAATATATTAAAATTAAATAATTATGTAATTTAATGATAATTATCTCATACAAAATTCAAATAATATTAATTTTAACGGAAGAAAATACTAGTAACATTTACAAGCTATTTTAAGGGTTAGGTTAAGAATGCTTATTTAAGAGAATCAACATATTCTTCCAAAAAAAAAATAAAGAGAATGAACATAAGAATTTACAATTGATTTATAAAGTAGGTCTAATTTAGATTTTAAATAAACTTTCCCAATTATAAATTTTTACCTATTAAGTAAAAAAATCCATAAAAAACACTAAATCTACTTAACTTAAAAAATTATAAAAAGATTGAATGACATAAAAAATTAATAAAACAAAATCCCACATAACCAAAAAAATCAACGAAAAGGAGCTAGTAAAACGTGAATAATGTGATACTTAATTAACAGACACACTACCAGCGAAAGGGATTTCGACAGCAAACTCTATGTAGCAGAAGACGGAGAGCATGGCGGAGAACCCGGACACCACGTAGGACAGCACCACCGCCGGCCCCACCTCCCTTGCCTCGATTCCGGTGAGCACAAATATTTCGGCGCCGATCACCGCCCAGATCCCGAGCCACATCAGATCCCACCAGTTCAACGTTTTCTTCATCTGGTGGCTGCTACGCGCCCTCATCTCCCCCACCTCCGCACTCTCGTTGTACCGCGTCAAGATGCGATCCTTCAGCCTCCACGTCTCCATCAGTGCCCTGAGATGGAGAGAGAGCGTGCGGCTAAGAGAGAGCTATCGTGGTGAGAGTGGCTGAGATGGAGAGAGAGCATGTGGCTGAGAGGGAGAAAGAGCTTGAGAGTGACTGGGAATTTTAATTCCTCTATTTTTTGTGAGAATTTGAAATTCTGCCAATTTACTTTATTAAAATGTTTCAGAAAAATGATGGTATTTTAATTACTTCTAAAATACCTATCCAAACAGATCATTTTACAAGGAAGCATTTTAATATCTCAGTTAAAATACTTTACTCACTTTAATTTCTCTATCCAAACATACACTATAGAAAAAGGTTTGGTAATCTAGAGCACAAAAATACTTCTGGAATAATATACTAAAAATGTCATGCATCAGGCAGGAAAATAACCTAGCACATGTAGCAACCTTAAATACTGGAACCAATAGCAATTGATAAACATATCCAAGGAGAGAGAAGCCACAATCAAAACCAGACATACTATCAGAGAAGAGAGGCATACATATGCAAATCATTTAATATAAAGACAAAAAACAAGGCACACTATAACACATTTAAATTCAGTTTAAATAGTGCAATTACCAAAGCCTCAAATTAAACTTTGAGATCTTATACAATTTAGTTACTTCCATAATTAACTCAGGCTTTCTATTATGTGAAGACACCATGACTAAAAGAACTATAAATTGCAAGACAATTCTAATAGAGGACCAAACAAACCTGAATACGGTTGCGATGAGCAAAATCAGAAACAGCTCGGTGCTCAAACAAGCCTTGCAACTCTCTTTGTCTTTCCCTTTCTATTTTCACAAGCAAATCAACTAGAGCTTGTCTTCGACGCAACCTTGACATGTCCCACCGAACATGCTCTGGCTGACTCTCATCATTATTAGCTACTACATCGTGGGCTTGATCAGCTTGAGCACCTTCATGTAGTTGAGCATCCCTCCGGCTCCCACGCGAACCTCTCTGCTGGCTAATCATTTGCACCAATTCACTGATATTTCTTACCCTTTCTCGCTCCATTTCTCCAAGACATTTTGCTCTCCGACTATTGTTTATCTGACTCACATTAGATAAATGATCACTAATACCATTTTCCATCCATCCCTGAACAATCTGTCTAACTCTCTCCTTTTCAACTTTGCCAAGATCAAGAGATTGCTCTCCCTGCTAGACCCATTATGATCCCCATGTGCATTCCTTGATCCAGTTTGATGATGTGACCAAGTACCATAATCATTTTCACTTTCACTTGCTCCCCCAAACTTCCTTTATTCTCACTGCCTCGACTATCAGACATGGTACTAGACACATTGGTATGAGAGTTAGAATTCCTCTGGTGCCGCAACCTTACCCTCATCCTTTCACATACCCAGTTCAACAAATGTTCATCTTCCAACTCATGCCACATTTGCAAAATAGCATATGCCTAAGTGCTCGGCCTCTCCATAGCCCCCTCTTGCCCAGAAGTTGGAAACTGCGAGCCCCTCAAAAACGAAGAATCCAACTTGACATAAGAAATGTATGTCAGTAGTATGGTGTCAATCATACATATCCACGTACAATTTCACATTTTCATGTCAACATTTGAGAGTAGCTGCTAGGGAAATATTTTAGAAAAAGTAACAAGATAATCATTTAGCGCCCTATTAGAATAACTGTTTAAACCATTGACCTCTATGTGTGCAGATCTATGAGAGCATTCAGTTTGACGAGCAAGGCGAATCTTCTTCAACACATATCTATGTTATCAAGAGACGGAAGTTTAAAAGCATTACCAGTAATGATTTAAGGAATTGTATATATTGTTGTTTAAGCATTAAAGTACACAAGTGAAAAGAAACAGATGAAAAATAAAAGAGGTCAGGTAGGTTTGATTCTCACTTTTTTCTTTTCATGCTTATGTCTCACTAGAAGCACTGAACAAAAAGTACCTTTTCCAATTTGCTCAAGTATTTCACATTGCTCCATGTCATCAATTTAGTAAGAGAATTCCCGCCCCTGGATACATTCCAAGTCAAACACATTAAATCCTTACAAACAGATTAGATGACAAAAAAAAATGGAAGGTAGGTAAATAATTAAACCATATTTGCGATTTACAGTGACAATTATTCTACTACACTAAGCGACTAAGAAGTAAGAAGGGAAACTACACTAGCAGCGGAGTTACTCAAGAATTTGCATATGCTTGCAAGTTAACCTTTCCCCTTTCTGCTTTCTCAAAAAGAATAGGAAAAGTACAATACAATACAATACAACACTGATTATTCTACAAAAAGAAACCAACAAATAGTAACCGATAATCATAAGAAAACAAAAAAAGGAAATAAAGTATTCAAAAAATAGGTCCAACAATGCTCATTAATACATAAAAATAAAGATCGCACGGTTAAAGAGAAGTAACCACGGATCACACTCGGTTATGCACTAAAGTTGAAAAATGATTCACGTGAAGCATTAGTGTCTTTCCACTCGTTTGTAGATAATAGTGTATGTAAAAAATGTTTTGTTTGTTCAACCACGATGAGGCATAATTCATACTTAGCTACTTGAAGTAGCGACAATTATTGAGATCACTACGCATGATTAATGATTTGCTCTCTGACCTACATTTCTTGAAACCATGAGGCACTACAATAATTAAGCAGTAACACAAACACATAGCCGAAAAAACGTTAAAAGCAACGAATCAAAGACAACAAAGTCTAATGCATAAGGAAAAAATAACATGGAAGTGAATGTGAACACCGCAAGTGACGAAAACAGAGAGAAATCTAAACTCCGAAGCAGGTAAGAGAAAAAAGAAGATGAGTGAAGAAAGAGCATGGAGAACAGTTGAATTAGGAGGAGAAATGAAAGGAAAAGAGAAAATGCACCTGAGTTGAGTGAGTTGGTGGTTGCAAGAAGCGAGTTGAAGTTGAACACGAATCCGAGGGATTGAGAATGTAGAAGGGAGAGGAGTCACAAAGCAAAGAATGCGAAGTTAAGTATTGGCAGAGGAGGTGCAAAATGACACCATTGTTTGGGAAGAAGAATAAGCAGGCGAAGTTGCAGAAGAAGCTATTTCTCCATTCTTGCTTAGAAGAAGAAAAGGACAAATCCAGAGAGAGATTGCATTGCAGTATTATTTATTAAACAGCCTGGGTAGACCAAACTGAAGTGGGCATGGAAGAGGGTGGTTAAGGAGGTTGGGATTATCAAGGGTGATGGTTTGATGTAGCGGCGATGTAGGCGAAGTCAAGGCCCACCTTGGAGACGATGTGGAAGGGGAGGGTGAGGGCATCGAGGATGAAGGAGATAAAGGAGGTGGTGTCGTCGAAAGTCTCGACGATGACCTCGCCATCGCGGTGGGGGACGTCATGGCAGTGATGGGTTTGAAGTCTGTGAGCATGAGGTTTGATCGAGATTTAGAGTTGACACGATGGAGGGAGGTGACGAGGGAAGGGGGAAGTCGTGGTTGGTGACATGGAAGGCAGTCCAGTGGGGTAGAAGAGAAAGAGGGGGAGTCGAAGAGTCAGGGAGAGTGAGAAATGAGAGAGGAAAGGGAAAAATAAAAATTAAAACAACTACTTCTAAAACGGTTTTCAAAAAACCGTCTTGGAATTTCTCGAAACTGTTGTAAAATAGTACTTTCTAAGCGGTTTTACGAAAATCGTCTTCATTAAACAATCTCGTATTTACAAAATTGTCATCGCGTGACATTCTAAGACGGTTTAGCATAACCGTCTTAGAATATGCGTTGTAAAAAACAACTTTTTTTAGTAGTGAATGCAATATAAACATTCATGTACAATACTTCATAACCTTTAATACCTTAATAATCTTCAATAACTACATGTTCATTTATCATTCTTATGTATTTATCCCACTTCTCTGTAACAACTTTTCATTATTAAAATATAAATATAATCATTTGCTTGTATTATAGGCACGTAGACATTTTGGCCCATGAGAACTCTATCTTTTTATATTTGTGATTCTTTATGACACTCCTTGTGTCTTATTCAACTTTTCATTATTAATACAAATACAATCATTCTCAATTATATATTCAAATTGAGATTTGCTTCAACACTAGAAAGGATCGTAAACTTAAATACATTTTCTAGCATGCAATGTGTTGGAGGATTTAATTGATGAGGAACAACATCATTTTTAAAAATGGTAGGACGAGCTATCTCGAATCCGTCTCATCTATTAAAACTTGTTCATGGAAGTGATTATTCACCACTAGAAAAACCAGATTTAACATCAGCGTATTAACATCGGTTTTTGACAAAATTGATGTTAACGTAAATGCGGTGGCATAATTGTAAATAATGTGTATCCGTTAACATCGGTTTTGAAGAAAATTGATGTTAACGAAGTGACGCTAACATTGGTTTTGAAGAAAACCGATGTTAACGAAGTGACATTAACATCGGTTTTCAGAAAACCAATGTTAATGTCGCTTCATTAACATCGGTTTTCTTCAAAACCGATGTTAACGTATGATCAGTTAACATCGGTTTGTTGAATAAAACCAATGTTAACATTCACATCAATTTGTTAACATCGTTTTTTTGTTGAAAACCGATGTTGAACTTACATTTTAAATTATATTTGACGCGACCTATTTTGCTTGCGCTCTCTTCTTCTCCGTGTACCCTCTCACGCTCTCTTCTCCATTGCACTGTTAACATCGAAGCTTGTTGTTCTCCATTGCACTGAAGACCGTGATAGGTCACTTTTTGTTGTTCATCCCCAACTTACCTAGGTACATTTCGTCTACCTGTGTTGTTCTATTGAATAGCTAGGTCTGTTTTTGGAACTCGTGGTTAAGCTAAGGACCTTTTTTGGTTTCTAGTGCAAGGATTGAGGAACTCGTGGTCACCTGAGGTACATTTCACTTCCAGTCTCGCCGACATTGTCGCTGTTGGGTTCGAGGTAAGCTTCATGTCTTCATTGTAACTTTGTGCTTCTGCGTACGTGCTCTTTGTTCTTATAGATTGTTAGTTAGTTTGTTAATTAGTTACTACTACAAGGGTTTGGAATGCAACTAGTCTTGCTTCGAAAGTTGTGTCAAAATATTGCCTTATTTTGTTGAGTTGTTTCTTGGAAGCATCTACTTTCTTCCTTCACTGTTGTTGTGTACTCCTTTCTTTCATGCTCTAGTTCTTGTTTCCATGCTTCATATCCTATAGCTTTTTGGGATAGTGCTTGTTCAAGTTGTTTGGCCTTATTGTTCACAGCTTCAACAACTTCTATTGATGATTGCTTAGATTCCCTAACACTGTTGAGCTTCTTTCTCAGTTCTTGAAGTGTCACTTTGGCCTTATCAAGCTCGGAAAGAGTTTTGGATTTTGTGTTCTCAACACTTTGTAGCTGTTTATTTATCTTGTTCAATTCTGTTTGGGCCAAAAGAAGTTGAGTCTCCTTTTCCAACACATTCTGCAAATCACACAAGTTACTAATCATGAATCATATCTTCTCAAAGAAAGACACTATCAATAATGAAAAATGATAGAGTTGTTGGAACCCAAAATCATGCAAATGAAGCACTTATGCAAAATTAGAAATCTCCTAAGGTTTAGGTAACAAAATATAGTCAAAGTAAAGCTGACATCATCACAAAAATAACCTGCAATTAGATATTAACATGTACTTTCTAACTGTTTCTTTATCTTAAGGCTTATTTATAGGACGACTAGTAGTGATCCTGTACTTTTTTTTTCTTACTGGTTTTCATTAATGATTGGTGCTACTATACCATGTTATTAACTACTAAGTAAGCATAGTGGTGTGATTTATTTTAGTTGACTACTTTATTTTGGCTTTATTAATTCAAGTGACATGTATCTTTGTAAGGGTTAAGACTATGAGGACTTTGCTATTTTTCTTTTATTAATCCTTGAAACATAGACACTGGAAAGTGGGCATCGCATTGGTTCTTCTGTTTCAACATTGGTTCCATGAATTGACTGATTTCTATTTTTGGCTTGTTCTTTGTAAGTTGTTGTACCTATGTGCAATTATTTTTTAGTTTGGAATGAGTGATGTGGTGATTGCACGATGGTAGAAGTATGGTTAGTTTGAGTGGTTGTTCATGTCTTTTATGAATAATTGGAATGAGGAAGTTGGTGTTCTTGTAGATTTTGATGAGGGAACAATTTCTCTTTCTGATTTGGGAATTATATTTGGTAGTTGCTACTATGTATAAAGTGAAGCCTCAATTTAAGATTAAATTACTATACAACAAAATGTGATTAATGAAAACAATAGGTTTAGGGATAACATTGCTAAATAATCCTCTTGAACATCAAATTTCTCCCTTGGACACAAATCCTCATCACAAAGCTAAATCAGCTGCATCACCTGTGATATGAGGGTCAACCACATTTGAGATCAATCCCACCTAATTCAAAACACTGTAACCCTTGGTCATATCAAAGGAGGTGAAAGCAAATAACTGATTCACACACACACCATTATTTCCAAAAAAAAGGACAAAAACCAACCAAAATGTAGATATCATAATGAATGAGGTCCAAATGACATCAATATTCACATGTTCTTTTGTGTTATTTTCCCTGCTCAATCAATATATACTAGAGATGTAACAGCCAAAGAAGCATCTGCACAATGTGCATAGGCATGAGCCTTTCACAAAATAGATACGTTATACCTAAGATAACTTTATTCTAAAGCTCAATATGATTGAAAGAAATGAAGCATAACTAACTTTTTTTCTTAATTCTTTTTTCTTTGGTTAATTAATTATTTCCAAATTAGAGGACTAAAAAATTACTTAAATTCAAGGGACTATAAAAATTACTTTCCAATCTAAGGGAGCAAAAGAGTCTAACTTTGTTTACTACATCAACAAGGAGTCTAACTTTGCTTTTAGGTTTCAAACTTGGTCTTAATTTTGACAGCATTAGTTATATTTTGACACTATATCAACATTTTACTCATAACTTAAGCTATAGATCTCTAATTATGACGTTCTTTATATGCTAGGAAAGTTAATAAAGATATCTACAAACTTTGTAAAAAGGATGAATTCGGGAATTTTGGTGTTAAAATTCAGTTTTAGAGTTAGACGAGAAGTATTGGGCGAGCATGCATGACATACCTTTTGTCTTTTGAGCATATATCATTGAATTCGAGTCCAAGTTAGGCAAATGAGATATCGTTGAAAAACTTATTCCATGGGCTAAGGGTAATCTTGGGATTAGGAGATAATTAGTTATAAAAATTACTTTTCAAAATGTTGAACTATATGTATATATAAATGGATTTGCCATGTCCTGATCTGGTTTGTAGTTTTGACACGCTTATTTCAAACCTAATACATTGTTGTCTTTTAAATGTAGGTTGTGAAGGTTCATTAAGATACTTGGTATGTAGACAACACACTAGCACAGACATTGCTCCAAGTCATTGGTAAGCATAAGCTCTTGTCCATCAATATTTTCTTTGAAACATGTAATTAATTAAATTACTTTGCAAGATTTGTAGATACTTCTGTTAAATTATTATATGGATGATAAATTTTTGGAACTGATTGGATGTTTAATATCAAGAAATAGTATGACTTTTAATTGCAATGTTAGCCACTCCACTGTTTCTCTGACAGCTAATTCTCTTTTTGCAATTTTGTATCTTATTGAACCTCTCTGCACTTTTTGAGTCCAGAGTTCAAACTCGTTTTAGTCTATCATAAGTTGAAGCCATCTTGTCTACTGCTTGCTTTTGGGAAGCCCTTGCCACCATTGTGAAAGCTGAAACCAAGTGCATTACATGTGTTGGTTTAAATTTAATCATATATTACTCATATTTTAAAGTTTTTGTGTAACTGTTCGATATTCATGTCAAACTCAAAGTCTGTGTGCTTCATAGACCCTATCCCCTACATATGCATCTCCATTTTTTTTCAAATGAATCATGTTATTGTTGGTTTTATTCTCTCTTGAAATAAAATAACATGTTGGTGCCTTGATTTCATAAGCATTATATATTAATCCAACCTCCCACTGCTGCTCTAGTAGTTGCACACACTGGAAATGACCATGCTGATAATTGTTTCAATTCAATAACAATGAGACATTATTAATTCAAACAATCTCTCAATTTTATTTCATTGAAAATGTGCAACTTTGATTTTTTTCAATCAATCGATTTTAGATATTGCAATTAAATTCAAACTCATGATTGAGTTTTTTTTATTCCCACCTCACATAAATTTCACCCAAACCCACTGATCGAGACCGTACCCGAATCAAATAAACATTAAAATGTAGTAACTAGGAAGTGATCCTAGGTCATTTCCCAACAAGCAATGATCAACCAAATGTTCATAACAGATAGTAGGAAATAGTAACAAAATGAGGGAGGGTTGTTTGCTTTTGTAAATTAAACAGCGAGTAAAATTGAATTAGAAATTATCAGAATTAAAATATGTTGCTTCCCCTTGATTCACAAGCAAGTCTCTTATCCTAGGTTGCGAGAATTTATCCTTTATCAGTTCAACCACTTAATCCAACCCTAAATTAAATTACTAAGTGAAATTTAACATAAAACATTCATTATGTGATTAAGCATCACACACACCAATTACTCATAAACGATCATTAAGCATGAACGTACGTAAATTAAGCGCAGAGACAAATAATCAAGCAATAAGCATGCATGAATTAATAGCAACAAATTCAGAGTAATTAGTGAAGAGGAAAAACTGAACAGAATTTAACAGTAGTAATAGAACCTCAAAGAGAACTGTGCTTGATCCTCAAGAGAAAACAACGCTGTGGACTTAGCCTTCCATTAATCAAATAGAGAATGAAATTTTATTGATAAAACTAAAAGTCTAAACTGGAATTGTAAAAATCGAAAATAAAAGTGAAAGAGAAGAGAGACTAAAACTAAAAACGAAAATAGAAGAGAGAGAGGAGAGAGAGAGCTAAACTAGAACCTTGGCGCTGTTATATAGTTTTTCAGCCCCAAAGCTTACAAATCTGTTTTAAATCCAAGCCCATAAGTAAAATCAAATCAAATCTAGAGAAGATAAGATCTAGATGAAATAATATCTAGATGAGATCAAATCTAAATAATATCTAGATAAGATAAGATCTAATTTTGTAGAATAAATTAGTCTGCCCTCTTCAAGTCCAAGCCCAATTTTGGATTCAAGCCCAATGCTTCATTAATTCCTGAAATTAGATTAAAAACATCAAATTAGCTGAATGGCCCCAAATAATAAAACTGCCTCATAAATTTGACAATTATGACTAATTAGTATTTAAAATGGTGCAAAAGGGTTAAAAAATAGGATAAAATAATGGCACATCAAAACCCCCCATACTTAGCCTTTTGCACTCTTGGGCAAAATGAAATAAAGAACAAAATCCAAGGATATCAAAGAGAGACAAACAAAAACATTTACACATTTCTCAATGAACATCAAGAAATGAAAGGAATGGGTAACATCTAACATGAAGAGATCCAAAGAGTCAAGACATTCGTGAAAATCATCCAAGCAACCCAATCATGGCAAAATAGTTAATCAGCTCAATAATGAAAAATGATTAAGCCTCACAAGATATACACTCTATCTCTCAAGTGTCTAGGCTATTGTTTACTCTCGAAGCACCCATGAAAACAAACACCACATAGACTTGGCAAAATTCTAAAATTGACAAACGACTTGACAACACATGCATATGAGGATCAAGAGGTCTTTAAAGGTTGTAATGGGGCCAAGGACAAGGTAGGGAAAAAAATATGGAATAAGTAGCTAAATCCCAAAGGAATAGAGAAGCAATGGGGAATAAGTGGAAATTAAGCACAAGTAGTAAACCCAAACCCTCTAATATCAACAAAATCAACCAAGACTCCCAAATCAAGTTCTCATATCAAGACCTTATTTATTCAACTTCACTTCTTTTTTTTTTTTGAATAGTACGAAATTGCAGAATTTGCAGCAACTGGATTTTTTTTTTTTGATTTTTTTTCATTTTTCATTTTTTTTTATTGAACAGTACGAAATTGAAGATTAAGAGAAGAGAACTAGGCAATATATATATACATCAAGCATGGCCAAAATAAAACATTAAGCATGGCCAAAAATCATATCTTCCAATGAAACATACCCCCCCACACTTATTCCCAGCTTATTCCCAAAACAATTCCAAAGCTCCAAAATTCCTTAAGGGTAAGGTGATATCATGGTTTTTCACTTAAGGCTTGTAATGAGCTTCAAAACAAAGAAAAGGGAAAATAGGCTCAAAGGGGCTATCAAAGGAATTAATTCATGGTAATTCCATTTGGCTAGAAGCTTATAAGAATGAAATTGCCTAAATCATTTCCAAATATGCATGTGAATTAGGAAGCATCAACAAGAATCAAGCCAAGGCTATTGTGCAAGCAATCAATGGGGCAAAAACACCCCAAAAGATTATGATGATGGATGGCTCGAATTCTCACAAAGGTAAACTTATCACTTTCAAATTGAGCTTTCAAAACTATCATGACATGTAAAGGAAAAACAAGGATTTCAAGTCACAAAATGTCAATAGACTTTTATTTTCAGAACAATTACTCATTACTTGAACATATCCTATAATTCAAAGACAAACATGCAAATTTAACACAACAAAACTAACAAGATTAAACTAGAACCCAACAAAACTAACAAAATTAAACTAATTTGACACAACTAACAAAACCAAAACCAAAGAACACACTCCCCCCCCCCCATACTTAAACAACACATTGTCCTCAATGTGGCACAATTAAAAGATTAAAAGCAATTAAACCATCAAATAGAATCGGACAAATGTAATAAAAGTAAATAAGGAGATAGGAAAGAAAAACTCCCTAAGTCATGGTAGAGGAAGAGTAGGGTGGAGTAAGGAAGTCTCTTCCACCACTACGTCCACTAAAGAAGGGTTTGTGAGGAATGGCTTAAGTCGGTGTCCATTGACCTTGAAGATCTTGTTTGTAGAGTCGCTTTTGATCTCAACTGTACCATAAGGAAAAAACATTAGTAACAACAAAAGGACCAATCCACTTAGACCTCAACTTACCACTCATGAGTCCAAGCTTAGAATTATACAATAACACTTTTTGCCCAACCATGAAGTCCTTCTTAATTATCATGCTATCATGGAACTTCTTGGTCTTTTCTTTGTAGAACTTGGCATTCTCGTAGGCTTCTAGGCAGATCGCATCTAACTCACTCAGTTGCAACTTTCTTTCCTCACCAGCTTGATCCATAGAGAAGTTGCAGGTCTTCACTGCCCAGTATGCTTTGTGCTTAATCTCCACTGGAAGATGACATGCCTTTCCAAAGACAACTCGATAAGGAGACATTCTTATGGGTGCTTTGTAGGCAGTCCTATGTGCCCAAAGAGCATCATCTAGCCTAGTACTCCAATCTTTCCTGCTTGGTTGCACAATCTTCTCTAAAATTCTCTTGATCTCCCTATTAGAAATTTCTGCCTGTCCATTGGTTTGGGGGTGGTATGGTGTGGATACCCTGTGGACAACCCCATACTTTTTAAGTAAGGCATGCATTGATTTGTTGCAAAAATGGGTTCCTTGATCACTAACGATTGCTTTAGGTACTCCAAACCTGCAAAGCAGATTAGATCTGACAAAATCTACAACAACCTTAGCATCATTAGTTCTTGTGGGCTTGGCTTCCACCCATTTTGAAACATAATCAACTGCAAGGAGAATGTAAACATAACCAAAAGATACAGGAAAAGGGCCCATGAAATCTATACCCCAGACATCAAACACCTCACAAAATAGCATAGGTTGCTGAGGCATTTGTTGTTGCCATGTAAGTGCACTTCCTGCTATCTGACACTGCTCACAAGTGCTACAAATCTTCCACGCATCTTTAAAGATTGTGGTCCAATAAAAGCCACAGTCAAGCACTTTGCGGGCTGTCCTTTGAACACCCAGATGACCTCCCGGTGCGGAAGAATGACAGAACTGCAGGACTGAATCAGTCTCATGATCTGGAATGCATCGTCTAATGACCTGATCACTGCACAATTTCCACAAGTAGGGGTCATCCCAAATAAAATGCTTAGCATCACTTTTAATTTTATCTTTTTGGGCCTTAGATGCTAAGGGAGGAAAAACAAAAGCAACTAAATAATTGACAATGTTAGCAAACTAGGGAGTAGAAAGAGAATCAGAAATACTATACAATATATATAAATGATCATCCGGGAAATCATCCCGAATGGGTGAGTCCTCATCAGACACATGTTCGATCCGACTCAAATGATCAGCAACTAAATTTTGTATTCCGCTCCTATCACGGATCTCCAAGTCAAATTCTTGGAGCCAGAGCATCCATCGGATCAACCTAGGCTTTGAATCAGCCTTCTACAACAAGTACTTTAAAGCTGCATGGTCAGTATAAACAATAATGCGAGTACCAAGAAAATAAGAACGAAATTTTTCAAGAGCAAAAACTATGGCTAGTAGCTCTTTCTCAGTAGTAGTATAATTCGCTTGGGCAGCATCTAAAGTCCTAGAAGCATAATATATCACCCTAGGCAATTTATCAATTTTCTAAGCAAGGACAGCCCCCAATGCATAATTTGATGCATCACACATAAGCTCAAAAGGGGCTGTCCAATCGGGTGCCTGGATGATGGGGGTGGTAGTCAATGCTCTTTTGAGGCAATCAAAAACCTCTTTGCATTTATCATTAAAGTCAAACTCCACCTCCTTTTGCAACAAGTTGGATAGTAGAAGGGCTACTTTGCTAAAATCTCTTATAAAGCGCCTGTAGAATCCTGCAAGACCAAGAAAAGATCGCACCTCTCGCATGCAAGAGGGGTAAGGCAATTGTGAAATAACAGAAATTTTTGCAGGATCTACTTCAATGCCCTTATTGGAAATAATGTGGCCTAAAACTATATCTTGCTCAACCATAAAATGACATTTTTCAAAATTTAGAACAAGGTTAGTTTCAGTGCATCTATTCAAAACATTTTCCAGACTATCCAAACATACATCAAAAGAGGATCCATATACAGTGAAATCATCCATAAACACCTCTATGCAATTTTCTAAAAAAATCACTAAAAATACTAATCATGCACCGCTAGAAGGTACCAGGGGCATTGCATAGGCCGAAAGACATCCTCCTATAGGCAAAAGTGCCGAAGGGGCAGGTGAATGTGGTCTTTTCCTGATCCTCAGAAGCAATAGTGATTTGCATATAACCAGAAAAACCATCAAGGAAACAGTAGTGAGATTTACCTGCCATGCGTTCAAGCATCTGGTCAATCAATGGCAGTGGAAAATGGTCCTTTTTAGTAACCTGGTTCAGCCTCCTATAGTCGATGTATACTCTCCAACTATTCTGCACTCGAGTAGGAATCAGCTCATCCTTCTCATTTTTTATCACGGTGAGGCCGGTTTTCTTCGGGACTACCTGGACGGGACTCACCCATTGGCTGTTGGAGATAGGATAAATGATTCCAACTTGCAAAAGCTTGGTTACCTCCTTCTTCACTACATCAAGAATCACCGGGTTGAGTCTTCGCTGTGGCTGTCTTACTGGTTTAGCTCCATCTTCTAAATTTATTCGATGCAGACATGTGGATGGGCTAATACCAAGAATGTCCGCCAGGGTCCAGCCTATAGCCTTCTTATGCTTCTTGAGAACAGATAACAGTTTTTCCTCTTGCTCATCAGTAAGGGAGGCAGATATAATTACCGGGAAACTTTTGCTATCATCCAAGTAAGCATATTTTAAATTTGATGGCAGAGGCTTCAATTCTGGTGTGGATGGCTGGATAGTGGTAGAAAGAGATGGTTTCTCAGCCTGTACCTCATAAAGAAAGTCAGAGGTATGTGTACTTCTTGAAACATGGTTAGTTCTATGTGACTCTATAAAATCAATCTCAAGAGGTAAAACATCAGCAGACATTTAATCAATATCAAATTCAGATTCATTCTCAGCATCAAATTCAGACATATGATCAAGTACAAATTCAGATTCAATGAATGAAGAGTGACATGCATGCAGATTAGAATGAAGATCAGTCATGTATTCATCAACAATATGGTCAATTATTTCAACACAAAATATAGAAAGATCTTCATATGGGTGTTTCATAGCATCAAGAATATTAAAATGAACAGTTATATCACCAAACTCCATAGATAGTGTGCCTGCATATACATCTATCTTAGTTCTAGCAGTTTTCATATACCTCCATATTTAAAATATAAAAATCAACAGGGAAAATCAGCTCACCAACTCTAACTAAGACATCCTCTATGAAACTAGCAAGATAGGCAACACTTCTATTAGCTAAATGAATTACCACATCAGTTGACTGCAAAGGACCTAGAGATAGAGAATTAAAAATAGACAGAAGCATAACACTAACAGAAGCTCCTAAATCTAGCATGACATTGTCAAACTTATTGTTCCCTATAATACAAGGTATGCTGAATGTACCTGGATCTTTACATTTTTCAGGGATTTGGGGAACAAATTTACCAATCAATGCGGAGACATTTCTGCCCATACTAATTCTTTCACTTCCTTTAAGCTTCCGCTTATTAGTGCACAGCTCCTTCAAGAATTTAGCATATCTTGGAATTTGCTTTATTTCATCCAACAGAGGTATGTTTACCTCTACTTTCCTAAATGTTTCCAAGATTTTCTTCTCTGCCTCTTCCATTTTTTTGTTGGAAATTGCTCTTGGAGGGAATAGAAGAGGGATATGCTGCTTCTCTTTAGATTCACCTACATAGAAATTGTTAGGTAACTTACACTTTAAATTTTTGTCATCATCTTTTTCTGGAGTAGAGTGAGGTTGGGCAGGTTCATTGGCGGATGAGGAAGATGCTACTGGTTGAGGTCCTTGACACTACTTTCCTGACCTCAATGTAATGGCACTCACATTTTTGGGGATTCTGGACAGATTAAGAAGGTAATTTATCAGAATTCTGGGACTGTTGTTGATTTAACTGTGTAGCCAACTGTCCCATCTGATTAGTTAAGCTCTGAATGGAGGCTCTGGTCTCTTGCTGAAACCGCATGTTTTGCATAGTCATTTGCCTCACGAGTTCTTCAAGGGAAGGTTGCGAAGGGGCCTCAACTGTTTTTTGTTTCTAGGGCTGTTGTTGTTGTTGTTGCTGGATTGGTGGAGGAACGTATGGTCTGCTTGGGCCACTAGCATTTTGAAAATAAGTCTATTGTTGTTGTTGCTGCTGTTGTGAAGGATTCGACCATCTAAGGTTGGGATGATTCCTCCATCCGGGATTGTACCTGTTGCTGGAGAGGTCATAATTATTCTGTTGTGGCTGATTTTCCTATTGAGGTTGAGGAGGTCAGTTGTAGATGTTTACATCATAAGCTTCAGGCTGTTCAATTGCTTCAGATTGTTGCACAGAAGGGCAAAGGTCTGTGTGGTGGTCGGCAGACGAGCATAAACCACAGAGTCTGGCGACAGGTGCAGATTTTTTATTCATGGCCAGTTGGGTTACCAGGTTAACCAAGGCATCTAGTTTACCTTCAAGCTTCTTAGTCTCACCTGATGAATTCGTGGTTACTTCATGCACTCCTCTAATGACAATAACATCACTTCTGGCACTAAATTGTTGGGAGTTTGAAGCCATCTTCTCAATTAAATTTCTGGCTTCAGCAGGGGTCATGTCTCCAAGGGCTCCACCACTGGCAACATCTATCATACTTCTTTCCATGTTGTCGAGTCCTTCATAAAAATATTGGAGAAGAAGCTGCTCTGAAATCTGGTGGTGAGGGCAACTGGCACATAATTTCTTAAATCTCTCCCAGTATTCATATAGGCTCTCTCCACTGAGTTGTCTAATACCTAAAATATCCTTTCTGATGGTCGTGGTCCTGGAAGCAAGGAATGTTTTTTCTAAGAATACTCTCTTGAGGTCATCCCAGCTCGTGATGGACCGTGAAGCAACGTAATAAAACCAGTCCTTTGCCACTCCCTCTAAAGAATGAGGAAAGGCCTTCAGAAATATGTGATCCTCCTAGACATCTGGGGGTTTCATGGTGGAGCAGACAATATGGAATTCTTACAGATGTTTGTACGGGTCTTCACCTGCAAGGCCATGAAACTTTGGAAGCAAATGGATCAGTCCAGTTTTAAGAACATATGGGACATCCTCATCAGGGTATTGGATGCACAAGCTTTCGTAGGTGAAATTAGGTGCAGCCATTTCCCTTAGAGTCCTCTCACGGGGTGAAGGTTGTGCCATATTCTCAGAATGTACAAAATCAAAATGTTCAAAATTATAATGCTCAAAATCACCAATATTAGAATGCTCAGGATGCTCAAAAGGTACTAAATGATGTCTAACTAATCTATGAAATTTCCTATCTATCTCAGGATCAAAGGGTTGTAAGTCAGATGAATTTCCTCTAGTCATACACTAAATTCAGCATGCACAACTAGTTGCCTTCTTATGCAAGTAACAATGTAGGTTTGAACTACAGCTACCATTAAATGATATCCAAATGACTTGAAATTTTGTGAGCAACCTTATAAAATGATGAGAAGATAGCACCAAAACTTTCAAATGAAAATTCGAAGTCTAACTATATAAGCTAAAAATGATAAGTTAAGAAAAATAAGAGAATAATACTTGAAAAATAAAAAACTTTTGACAAAATCACTTTTTTTGGACGATGGAGACCTCAGCCGGCGCCGGCTACCATGGTGTAGGAAATTTTTTTCTACCCCAAATACATATATAATAATTGCGATTTTGATAACCGGAGCAAAAGTTATGGTCGTTTGAAGTTTTGACAAAAATCAAATTTGCTACTTTTTTGGAACTTTCAAATCTGACCAAACTAAAGGCTCTAGCTATTTTTCCCACAAAATATAGATTAAAAGAAGTTACCACAAAAAAATTCAGCCAAAAATAACAACTCTAGCTACTAAAACAAAAAATCCCAAATAATTCAGCAAAGGTGGTCACTAAAATCCGTCGCTACATAATTTCCACTACTACTTTGTTTTGCCGCAAGCAAAAGTGGTCGCTAAATCCATCGCAAAACACTATTCACAGCAAAACACCCAAAACTGAAACAGGGGAAGCGCTTAACAGAAAAACTAAAACAAAACACACACTAAACAAAATACCAAGACACTAAACAACACTAACACACACACTAACACAACACTAACAATTAAACATAAAACACGAAAGAATTAAACACTAACACAACAGTAGCTATTATGAACCTTTGGACATTGCTCCTCGGCAACGGTGCCAAATTTGATCGAGGTCGTACCCAAATCAAATAAACATTAAAATGTAGTAACTAGGAAGTGATCCTAGGTCGTTTCCCAACGAGCAATAATCAATCAAATGTTCATAAAAAATAGTAGGAAATAGTAACAAATTGAGGGGGGGGGGGGGGGTTGTTTGCTTTTGTAAATTAAACAGCGAGTAAAATTGAATTAGAAATTATCAGAATTAAAATACGTTGCTTCCCCTTGATTCACAAGCAAGTCTCTTATCCTAGGTTGCGAGAATTTATCCTTTATCAGTTCAACCACTTAATCCAACCCTAAATTAAATTACTAAGTGAAATTTAACATAAAGCATTCATTATGTGATTAAGCATCACACACACCAATTACTCATAAATGATCATTAAGAATGAACGTACGTAAATTAAGCGCATAGACAATTAATCAAGCACTAAGCATGCATGAATTAATAGCAACAAATTCAGAGTAATTAGTGAAGAGTAAAAACTGAACAAAATTTAACAGTAATAATAGAACCTCAAAGAGAACTATGCTTGATCCTCAAGAGAAAGCAACGCTGCGGACTTAGCCTTCCATTAATCAAATAGAGAACGAATTTTTATTGATAAAACTAAAAGTTTGAACTGGAATTGTAAAAAACGAAAATAAAAGAGAAAGAGAAGAGAGACTAAAACTAAAAACGAAAAATAGAAGAGAGAGAGGAGAGAGAGAGAGCTAAACTAGAACCTTGGTGCTGTTATATAGTTTTTCAGCCCTAAAGCTTACAAATTTGTTTTAAATCCAAGCCCATAAGTAAAATCAAATCAAATCTAGATAAGATAAGATCTAGATGAAATAATATCTAGATGAGATCAAATCTAAATAATATCTAGATAAGATAAGATAAGATCTAATTTTGTAGAATAAATTAGTCTGCCCTCTTCGAGTCCAAGCCTAATTCTGGATTCAAGCCCAAGCCCAATTCTAGATTCAAGCCAAATGCTTCATTAATTCCTGAAATTAGATTAAAAACATCAAATTAGCTGAATGAGCCCAAATAATAAAACTGCCTCATAAATTTGACAATTAAGACTAATCAGTATTTAAAATGGTGCAAAAAGGGTTAAGAAATAGGATAAAATAATGGCACATCACCCACTCTGCAAAAAGCAGAGATGAGATGGAAAGAGCTAAACCCACTGCTCTACCTTGTTCTCTTGTCATGTCTAATTGGCTTCCTTCAATTTGGCTATTAGATTACTACATTTACGAACTCTTAGCAGGTGTAACGGATGTCCCAGTGTCTCGACTCTCAAGATAAAAGTGCAAGTCATAAAAAATTGAAGTTTTTTTATCAAATAAAAACATTATGAATGTTTAATTGAGGGAAAAAATATAGCTTGATACAATTTAAAATAGTGCTACAATATTTTCCTAGGAGACATATTAACTTCTCTTTTATTTTTTTTTACTTCCATTTTTTAAAAGCCATCTTCGCCTCTTTTTCTGTTTTCCTATTCTTCTTTATAGTCATTCAAACTTCTTATTCAAATCATGTGTCATGGACACGAATAATAAACAGAACAAAGCCAAAAAAATCAGTACAAGTAATCAAAGACAACAAAAAATGAAATACAACTATATTTAAAAAATAAAAATGGGTATTAAGAATTTTATGACTTGTATTAAGAACAAAGCCAGAAAAATCAGTACAATTGGAAAATGACTGTTGAAAGAAATAGAAGCATACAATGTTGAAATGGTGTGTCTCAACTACACAACACAGAGCAATTTATATAGGCTGAATGAAATCATTTCAAATAAATATAGGAGATTTCTAGCCTTGTTGCTATTGTTTTCCCTCTCTTTTACAAACAAACTCCTCCCTTGGCATGTTCTCAGTGTTAGTTATTTCCCTATTTTCTCCTTTCTTGACTCTTTCTTCACACATGATGCCCATCATCACCTTTTAACCCTCTCCCTTTTATTAGCCCATTCTAGTATACACATTGTCACAGGCATATCAGAAATATATTTAAAAAGTGTTTACTACAAGTGAAAGAGAGAAAAATACTTAAATTACTGCAAGGCTACAAATGAAAAGTTTTTCGCATTGACATTGAATCAAATTTAAAATCAATCTAAGCTGCAAAGTTACATAAAGCAATAAATAGTTATTGTAAAATCAATCTAAACCTCGAGGACACTAGACAATTTTAAATAAATAGATAAATGATTCAGTATATACTCCTAAATGCATGTGTAATTGTGTGAATTAGTATGTACATGCATATATGTATGAAAATTCCGCACAGTACAAACACAAATTCATACCTTACCACCCATGAAATTAAATGTGATTGGTCTTGTGTTGCTGTGTTTTCTCTCTAAATAAAGTCAAAAGTATGGGTCCTAACCCCAACTTCACCCATTTTTCCACTCTCATTATCATTGCTAAGAAACCTTGATTAATTTGAGGAACCTTGACAAGTAATTTGAGGTAGATGTCATTGGACTTTGGTGTTGTTCTTTTGGTCTTTTTGCTCTTACCCCCAGCCTTAAGATTGATCCTCTGCCTCAGTTAGTGTTGTTCCTTTTGAGGGTAGGGGAGCTTTAATTGAAGGAAATCTCACAGTAGCTTTTTGTAATTAGGAAAGGATGGTAGCTGTAGTAATCTAAGTAATTAGTGCAGGGTAAATGTATTATGTTTCTTCGGGTTCAGCTTGGTTCTTATTATATGTATCTTGGCATTCAGAACCAGCTGCTAATCCACTCCCATTATGTATCTAAAGTACCTCTGGTAATGTCATACACTAGCATTCACACACACCCTAATCACACACACACACACACACACCCTAATCACACACACACACATCACACATAAAATCTGCTAATATCACCCTCCATCATGGAAGTTACAAATCTGCTAATGTCATACACTAGCATTGTAATATAAGTTTTCTACCTTAGGCCTGCTAATGTCAGCCTGACACAATTGTCCACTTTATTATAAGAACGAGTTGGTGTAGCAAAAACAAAAATGGCTCAACAAATTTTGAAAGAAAAGAATTTCATAATGTACAAATTTACATACTAACTCGTATGTACTATATACCATGTTACTTTCTTTGGGTGGAGACCTTCTTGAACCCTAGACAAAGAGAAAAATGGCTCACCAAATTTGAAATAATTAACAAATTTACATTCAGTAGAAATATACACACTAATTTGTATATACTATACCATGTAACTTTCTTTGGGTGGAGACCTCCGTGAAGCCTAGACAAAAAGAAAAATGGCCCACCAAATTTGAAATAAGAAATTTACACATTGTACAAATTTACATACTAATTGGTATATACTATACCATGTTACTTACTTTAGTCTTGTCATAGAACTTGTCTTTCAGTACATCTTTTTTCTATGAAACATCCAATTATGTTTATTTAGGAGGCAATCATGATTCATGTATAATAAGCTAGAAGGGTTTCTAAATAACCAATCATACATAGAATAATTGAGAAGGAAGAAAACAAAGAAGAGTAAAAAAGCATAACAATAATAGTAATATTAGTGAGACCAAGTACTTGCGTGATCATTATGGGGCCCATTGTGGGGTGATGTACTTGATCTAAGTTATTGAAAGGGACTGCATGGTGCATGAATAATCTGGGTGGATAAAATAGTGCTCCAATATGTCTAAAACATATGTACAATTTCTGCATATGCTTATAACAACTACTTAGGAGAAAAAGGGAAGTTTCCTTTTTATTTTTTTGAAGTAAACTAAAACTTATAGAAAGTATCAAATGAAAAAAAAAATGAAAAATATGAAATTGGAGAAATAAGAGAAAACTAAATTTACATTGGACAAAATATATGCCTTTCGTGTCAGACTCCACAATATTATCCATTTTAAAGAAGGAAATAGGCCATTATCATTTTTAGGTGGATAATTCAGGGCCAATGATGTTTTCTAGTTTTTTTTTCTTTTTGTCAGAAAAGCTATCATTGGTGCACAAGTTGATTTTCACTTAAGGGGGAAATTTGATTCATTTTACCTCCTATATTTTTTTTCTCCTATAAGTGTACTTGAACTTGGTTTGGCTTTGAGTTCTTCTAACGTCATTACTCGTTATATCAACTCCAGGTGAAGACCATGGCTTTTCCTTCTCCTCCTTCCAACGCATCAGCTTCGTCGTCTGCCGTGAAGCGGACACGTAAAGCCTCATGTCTACGATCCTTGTCTACTAGACCACCTGGTGCTGAGAGACCAGTGGTCCATGTTGATCATGCTACTGGCAAGGTCGACGGTCCCCACAGGAAGAAATTAAGAACATATTTGGGAATTGTGGCACGTTATAAGGTGGACGTCACGTACGGGAACTGGAAAGAGGTCCCTACTGCTCAGAGGGACTTGATTTGGGAGGATAGTCAGGTATTTTTCTTTTCTTATTTGATGTTCTTTAATTAATAGCCAAAAAATACATTATTGTAACAAATAAACCTTATTTGTTATTGTCAGGAGGAATTTGAAATCCCACAGGCTTCTGACAGTAAGATGAAAAAAAAGTTACTTTAAACTGTCGGCGAGAGATGGAGGCAGCTTAAATCAGACCTCACGAGGAAATGGGCCCTTGCAACCGATTAGGATGGTGTGGACGACACTGTCTGTGAGAAATACAGTATAAGCAAGGAAAAATGGGCCCAATTTTGCCAGACTCATAGAGACCCTTCTTGGGAGGTATGTACCTTGCCATTTAAGTTGTTTTCCAAAAAACATTAACTTGTTATAATTCATTCTAGCAATTTGAAAGATTATTGTTTTATTTTTGCAGGATGTGAGAAAAAAGGCACAGACCATCTAGAAACAAAACACTGCCCCCCCCCCCCCACGTTTTGTCCCCCGTCAGACGCCACGTGAAGTGGAAAATGGCCCGCACCAAGAAAACAGGGGAGATGACGACTGAGGCCGCAAAGGAAATCGTTGACAAGATCGTAAGTCATTTTCAACTAACCATTAGAATTATATTTCTTTATTTTGTGAATGCCATGTACAAATGTGTCTTTTCTGTTCAGGATTCCTTTGAGGAGCAGGCATCACAGGGATCCTTCATCCCCCATGGACGTCAGGATGTTCTCACCGCTGCTATTAGACATCCAGAGCACCCTGGACGTGTCCGCGCTGCTAGAGCTGGTGTCACCATCAGGCAATACTTCGAATCAGCTCCACGGACATCCCACAGCTCTTCCTCGTTGCCTCTTGAAGAATTGCAGCAGCTGACCCAGCAAATCAGGGACCAGCTAGAAGAGTCCACCATAGAGAAAGTGACTCGGCAGCTCATGGCATCATTAAGCCAGATGCAGTCCCAGTTTCAGTGGGCAGCTGTGTCTAGAAAATTGGCAGTTGTGTTTAGAGGAGTCCATTTAACTTTGTTTCATGAATGGGAAGTTGTGTCTCCGACAAAACCACCTCAAAAGCCGCATTCGGGGATCGATGATCCACTTTATCTGATGACATTGACCATCCCAGAGCTTTTCTTAAGGCCTTACCAGGTTACATGGGATGCCACCATGTTCAAGGTTTTTAATCCAGACTTCCCGCTCTACATAAAGCACAAAGACCTCTCCGAAATCGCACACGGTGGTCAATGTCTCAGCATATCAGTGTTACAGTTGTGGATTCTGTAAGTCATTTTATATTACTTTTAATTACCTAAGTTATTGCTTTCGATTCATAAATATTTAACTTTGACTTACATAAACAGGAATTTGACTGAAACAAGTATGCGAGCGGGGAATTCTGATTTGTATGGATTCCTCGAGCCACAGTCCATTCAGAGGTCTGGGCAACCGCAGTTTGAGGCTGAAAGTTACATAAAGAGTTGGATGCAGAGTTCAAAACGCGATGTCTACCTTCGAGCCTACCTGAATGGGTAAGTCTTATAAATAATTGAATATAATTAATGTTTACTAATATACTAACCCATATTCGTCTCCACTGCAGTGGACACTGACAGATGGTGGTCATCGTGCCCAAGGAACACCTAGTTGTCTGGTTTTGTTCATTGCATAACAGGCCAGACAACTACCTTAAGGGGATAATTAACAAGTCAGTGTTCTTTTCAATACATTTGCATTCAAATACCTCAACAACACCAGTTTTTAATTGTTACACGTCTGGAACAATGCTTTAAAAGGTCTTGATGATGCTCCACAGCCTAAATCAAAGGCTCCTGCTAGGTGGATTGTCGTCAAGGTACATCATTTACATAAAACTTCCACTTATATATACTTCTTATGTGTCTGTACACTAATTGTTTAATTAATATCCAAATCTCACTATGTATTTAGTGTAATCTAAAAAAAGGAAGCACTGAGTGCGACTATTATGTCATGCACTGGATGTCCACCATCATTTTAGGAAGTTTCAGGAATAACTGGGAAACGATACGTTTATTTCAAACAAATTCAATTTTTTTATAATTTGTATTACATTATTAACTTATTATCATTTATTTCATCATGCAATATTTTAACGATCCTAGACCATTGGAGCCAGAGAGATTAAAGGCGATTCGGATCCAGTGGGCACAGTATTATCTCCGAGTTAGAGTTGAGAGCTAGGATTTAGGGACATTAAGTTTGCTTAGTTCACTTTGGTTTAACATTTTTGTCATTTCCTATGTTATTTGAACATTGAATTCATTTGTTGATAGTTGTTAATAATAAATTAATTATTCATTGTTTATTGTGATTAAAACTGCTTGAAAGCATAATAAAATGCTTATTTGTTGTGAATTGGGTCTAAAATTGCATTTTATAGGTACAATTTTGGGTTTATTGTAAAAACATAAAGTTTATATAAAAAAAACTTGAAAACAACATTGGTTATTAAAAAAAAAAACCGATGTCAATATAGCAAACAACATCGGTTATTTAGAAAAACCGATGTTATATATAACTAACTACAACAAAATAAGTGTATAGATGATCGACGTTCACATCTGTTATACATGAAAAATTGATGTTAATGTACAAATGTTAACATCGGTTATTTATAAATAACCGATGTTAATGTACAAACGTTAACATTGGTTTTCTAGAAAATCAATGTTAATCTAATAGTTAACATCGATTTTTTTAGAAAACCGATGTCAACGTTCATCATGTATACAATTATTTTGCTGTAGTTTTTACATATAACATTGACTATTTACAAAATTGATGATAGAATTTTTATGTTAACATCGGTTTTTCAAAACCGATGTTAACAATATTACATTCAATATCGGTACTTTCAACATCGGTTTTAAAACCGATGTAGAATGCCGTAAATAATCAATGTTGAAAGTGTATTTTCTAATAGTGATTGTACATGTCCTGGGGCATGTCTTTCCTCATGACTTGTGGATGTTATTTTTTTGTTTTGATAACCAATACTATATTTTTCTTTTCCTTTAAAAAACAATCTTTTGCTATGAAAAAAAAACTTGCAATTGCAAAAACCTAATTTATTATCTTCAATTGTCAATTGAATAAGATTTACTGTGTTCAAAAGTTGAATCGAATAGGATACAAAAGAAAAAGAGTCATGTGACTCATTTATTTTTCATGGAAAATTTAGGATATTGAAAGTTCGTTGGATTTTTATGAGTGAAGGAAGAATTTACATATTATCAATTATTTTTTTCTAGATTCTTATAATTTTGAATGTTCTCTAAAAATTTATGGAGGTCATTAAAATTTTGTAAATCGATAAAGTCCTTCTAAATCTTATGGATTTATGTTTTATAAACCCATTAAAATCTAAATCATAAAAGTTGTTACATTCTCACAAATTCATGTTTTATAAACCCATTAAAATCTAAATCATAAAAGTTGTTACATTCTCACAAAGTCTTTTAAAATTTATGAAATTTTTTTATACTAAAAAAATCTTTTAAAATCCTAATCAAATACACCCCAAATTTTGGGATTTACCCGCTTTGGCTTACTACTACCAGTGAAAAACCTTTTGGAACTTCGAAATGAGTTGCGATGAAGTTACATTTGATAGATAAAATGCATTTATCTTTGTTAGAGACTATAACACCAACTAATGCCACGTTTTGCTCTAACTTCATGGTAGATTCGCCGTATAGTACATTTTTTTCTTTGTTTGTAAACTTTGAGTAAAAAATGGACATGACAAATTCATAACAATTTTGCTCTAATCTATAATGGGGTGCCATTCAAACTCACTCCTCTGCCAGATATGGCGGTGGACGTAGGTGCCATTCTGTGGGCCATGAAAAATATCAAAAAACTATTAGTTCGAAAATACTTTTTTTTTTAAAAAATTATCCAAACAACTTTATCTTAATTTATTAAGCTATTTGTTTTAACTTTAATTTAAAAGTTACTTATAAGTTTAAAGAAAGTTGGGCCAAACAAATCCTCAAACGTTGGAGATATAAGCTAGGTGGTTCAAAGAGTAAGTGGAGTGTTAAAATTTCTTTCCAAGGTTATCATAATGTGCTAAAATTTTATGATATCTGAAATTTAGATTTTGAAAATATTAAAATTTTAGCACATTCTTGAATATCGATTTTGAACATTTTGAAAACTAAATTTCGAATATATAAATAATAAGTTTGGAAACTAATTTTTCCAGAAAAAGAAGTATTTATTTTAAATTACAACTACGTGAAAAAAGTTGAAAAGGAAAAAGAGAAAGTAAAAACAGAATCCCCTACTTCTTTACCTATTAGCCAATTCAATCTTGGCCTAACCGAATTTGGACTGGAGTATCATGTTTGCTTGGGAGTAAGGGTGCTACTTCAGGCTGGGATTAAGATCAAAAGTTTGGCCTTCTTTAAAATGGAAAAAAAAGAAATATTTGAATAAAAATTATAATAAAGTGGGACAATTTTTATTGTTTCCTTTAATATAGAACGTATTTTTAAATTAATTTATATGAATTAGATTAAAAAAATAATTGAGAAATAAAAATAATTTTATACGGTGTTAATTGGCCTCCAATTTAATCACGTACACTCCGAGAGGCTAAATTATTAAATTAGTCTTGAAATTGTATATATCGATTATTTTAGTCTAAAATATGAAAAATAAATCTTTGTGCTTGAAATTAATAATTGTGAATCATTTCAATCCTTGATGTTAAATGGCTAGTCAATTTAATCATCGACTTTGACACAAGTCATTTGGTCCATTATAAAAAAAAACAAAAAAGTCATTTTGTCTTTAATTTTGATATCAGGCAATTTATTAACCTCTAATTTTATTATATGTTGGTCAATTTGGTTGACAGACGATAACTATTAGATATGAGTTATTTTTTATAATAAAAATATAATGAAAATATCTTTAAAAATATTAATTTAGCTGATCTTTTTAACTTAAATGTTAGGAATTGATATCTTTCTTATTCATGACTTGCATATATGAAAAAGAGGGATAAAATACAAAAAGATGTAGAAAATATAAAAAATATGAATAAGGAAGATTTTTTGCACCAGGCCAAAGTCCACTCCAACGACCATAAAAAGGGAGTCAAGGAGAAAATACACACTGAGTCTCAGAGTACTCTAATACACACCTAAAGCCTAAGAAGTCTTCTTTAGGGAATTTTTTCTTCTCTCTCATCATTTTTTAATTTCATGTATCATTCATCTTTGCATCATCTTTGGGGTTAGGTGCTCAACAGAGGATAATCTTTAATAAAAATACAAGGAAGGTCTTGCATGCATCTGTTTTAGGAATTAGTCACTCGACAGAGGATAATTTTTAATGGAACTAAAAGGAATGAGTATCTTAATAAAATTATTGCTAGACATAGAGTGATTGCATTATGCCCAAGCATCAAAGCAAGCATCTAGAATTAGAACTTCATGCATTTTATCTATTAAATCTTTGCAAAGACATTTGAGAGATAGATAGGTAAAATAGGCTTATCATCATGAGATATCAGGGACAAGTATTCTAATAAATGTGGATAGGAAAAATTCACCTGATTGGTAGAGATAAATATCAAATAATACATATTAGGAAAATAAGGCATGCTAGGTGTCGCAATCTACCCTCCGACGGGAGGGTGTGGCGAAAAGAAAAGAGCGTCTTCCAAAAAGGAAAACACATGGGAGTTGCCACCAACGTTTATTTGGGTGGATTTGTTTCGAGGTATGCATTGAATCATATTGCAAATAAGGTTCATAAAATGCAATTTGTTGGTGTAGGCATGTCTCTTTGTGCAACTTTACTTGGTATGGGTGAAGATTTTTGGCCCCTAGTCTGTAACGATTTGCATAAAGACTTGGGACAATGGTGTGATGGGTATGCAAATATCTTTGGAGGATATGATCACTTCTATCAGATAAAACAATCTTTACTTGTTGATCATGTCTCAATGGTTAGTGTTTTATTACATAGAGATATAACATTTTTAATTTAGCTTTCACACCATATGAATTCAATGTTTTTTATTTAAACATGTTGGTGTGGATAAGTGGATGATTGTACCCGACATGTGGTATGTTATTGCAAGTCGGTATAATGTAGTTCTTATTTTGTTGTCACTGAAGCAAAACATCAATTTTTTCCCTCTCAGAATTCAACCTCATAAAGATAGTTTTATGCATCGTATCATATGCATAGGTCATGTTAATGTGAATCATTTTGTTTAGGTAAACCATTTGTTATGCTAAAAGTCCTGACATATTATAAAGTAGACTTTCACATTGTGACTATATTTTTTATTATGTTATGCAGGTACATTTGACAGATCGATGTCCAATACCAGGGCTTCATGTGTTGTGGTCCACACATTGTCATCCACCAGCAAAAGAATGGGTCACCTCTTAATAGTTGTTAGACATTATTATGTCAAGCTTGGAGATGATTGATTTATGTAACATTTTTGTCAATTCTGTTAAAGTCAGTTATGTTGATGTACCTACTTGCCATTTTTATGTAGTTACTTATTTCTACCGAAAATTTGACATGTTCTCTCCTAAATAAATTACATATGCACAACTTGTTAAATACAATAAATTTTTATATTCACTAAAGATAAAGACAATAAATTCATATATTTACTAATGATAAATACAATAAGTCAAATACTATAACTAATTAGTCAGTCTCAACATAGACATAAAGTGAACAAGTAAATAGAAAATTTGGGCATTAATACATTCCAACAATTATCAACGTCCTTCTCTGTCATGCCCACCTCTGGTGCCACCCCGTCCCCTACTAGTGTTCACAGGACCATCATTAGTTACTTCATGCGCTAATGCTAATGCCTCTTCAGTCACAAAACATGCATTAGTGCCTTGGGTAACCAACCTATGATCAATCATACACTGCAATAGTCGATCAATCCTACGACATGTTTCTTGCCATAGATACAACAAAGAAGTAAGTAAATATCAGAACACTATACATATTATACAATTAATTAAGTTAATTCATTTACACATACAACTGCAAGATGTGCCTGATTCATATTTGCATTAAGGGTGAAACAAAATAGCTTGTTGTATGAAAGGATGCTAGACTCTGTAGAACCACACATAGTACTCTATATCATAATCTGATGGTTGAACTATAGGCACTATGGGCTAACATCTCTCTTTGTGTGATAGTTACTTAAGAGAAGAGAACTTGATCTCTCCCTTAATGCATTTTAAATGTAAATTGGAGTAAAAATTAATTAAGAGAACACAACTTGATCACTCCCTTAATATATTTTAAATGTAAATTAGATAATAACATATTTAAAACATAATTTAGATTTTGTGTGTGTGTGTGTAATCTAGACTGATTTATTAATTTGTTATATATGTTGTTTAGAAATTTGAACTTTATAAATAGTATTTTTTATTTGACATTATCTTATTAGAGTACAATTTTAAATGAGATAGAGAGAAAAATATATTTAGTTTGAACTTTGAATTTAATATTATAATTTTTATTTTAAAGTTGGAGATAATGGATAAAGAAAATATTGTCTTCTTAGTCTTTCTTAAACATCAAATAACTAACTATAAATATAAACATATGGAGTAGAGGTCAAAGCAATGAAACCAACCAAATCCAACACTATGTTGATCAATTTTGCCCAAGTCATCTGATTCAAAAAACCACTCCAGCAAGCTATCTCCAATGAGCTAGGTTTATCAATTTCGCCCAAGTCATCTGTTTTCTGTGTTTATCATAAGTTAATTAGAACCTTATATGAAGAAAGTCAGCATGAGGTTTGTTATGGAGCTTAAGCCAACCTTCATATCCGATGATAATTCTAACAAGGACATCATCATCATTGGATTCTACAATCATTAAGCGGTCTCAGCATTTTCATTGCGTCTAATTTTAGAAAAACATAGAGGCTCTGGAAGTGGAACTAATGGTGTGCGTGTTGTTCATGTTCACCGATAATTACAGGTTAATTAAGGGTATTGGCTACATCAAAAGTTGGATGGTCTATCTATGTGGTTTACCATTTATAATGAATAAGTTAATTAAATTGTGATACAAAATTATTTTTAACTATTGATAAATTTATTTTGTAAAACTATTAAATTCAATTTAGAGATAAAAGAGAATAGTGGTTAAAAAATCAAGATACAAATAAAGTTAAAATGGGATAATTTGAGAAGTTTTAGAGTTGTTTTTTTTTTCTCACTATAGTACGAATAATATGTAAAAGGCATTCAAATTGTCTATTATAATTTATAATATGAGAGTATACTAATGAGACAACTCGCCACATCCAAAAGTATAATTTCTTTTCAAATTCAAGTTACCTAGAACAAAAGAATTTCAATTTAGTTTAAACATTAATTTCTATTGTTAGAAATTAATTTTTGCACATCCTCTTGTCTTATAATAAGAATTAATCACTAAATGCATGTTTGATAGGAAGGAAATAGAGAGGCGGGTGAAAATAGAGAAGAGATCGATAGGAAATGGAGTGTATTTGGTAGAGGGAAAATAGGTGATGAGAGAAATAAAAAATGGGTGGGTTTGACACCTTATTTAGAATAAGAAGGGGTTTAAACACCATGGAGAACCCTAAACTCTAAACAAAACAAATTATATAAATAAATTTGATATCACATTCAACCTGAAACATAAAGGTGTTAGGCTTGCATGTCTTTCTCACTTAGAAATTGTCCAACTTATTCATTTTTTATCCATATTCCATCAGAATATTCAATGGTAGCTCTAGATACTTGCATTGCCTATTAGGCCCTTCCACCTTCCACTATCGCTAGGCCATTAGAGTTTATTCATTGTTGTCAATATGTGCTAGATACTTGAACTACCATTAGCTCACATTAATAGGGCATGTTACCAGATTCACTGTCGCCAAGACTTTTGATATAAGGAATCACTATGAATGAATCTACTGCCAATCCCATTATGAATAGTAATTTGAGTTGGCCACATTGTTACACCATCAACTTTGATACCACATATTAGGAATCAAAGGAAGGTAAAACACTGGAGATTGATATTCATACACCACGAGTCAAATCACATAAGTGAATTTAACATTACATATAACTATTTAACCAAAAAGCTCAAGGCATTTGGTTTGTGGATTCTTATACTTATATGTTACTCAATTTGTGCATTCCTACTCAAAAGGAGACTCCATACTTAAACTTCAACATACCTTTTTATTTCATAAAAAAAACGAGTGAAAATGAACAATAAAAGCTCACCTTATAATATTTTGGGGCAATTTTTTAGTGATTATTAAAAACAGCTAAAAATGGAATTTAATGGCAGTATTGGCATTTTAAAACCACGAAAAACATACACAATCGATTTTCATATATGACAATCTATTTTTATTAAAAACAAATGATTATCTATAATAAAAAAAAAATATTTTTTTCCTATTTTTCCTTTTCCTTTTTTCCCTATTTCACTTCTAAGCACCCTTATTTCAACTCCACTTCTTAGCTATTTCTATACACTTTATTTTTTTTCTCCCTATTTTCATCCATCTTATTTCTCAATTATTTTTTTTCATCCTACCAAACACAATGTATATATAGATTCATTTAATCAAGTATATAGGATCAAAACCAAAAATTAAAAAAATACTACAGAAGGAAAATCTTTCAATTGATGTAATCACCCAAAAAAAAACATTCAAATTTCTGTGATCTTGAGAGTAAGGAAAACCGTATAATTAACATATTTCATAAATACACAATTAGATTTCAAATTCAATATGTTTACAACAGAAGCAATTCAAAATAATGTCTTCAAAGTAGGGAAAAGCCAATGACCAAAATACATATAAAACATTCAAACAGAGTACTTATACTACGTAGTTCATATATGCCAGCAGTTATATAATATTATCCACCTCGAGGAAACAATTTTCAGAAGCATCCAAGGTGGCAAGAATACAGTGGTTCCAGGGTCAGGTCAAGACCATTCCTTCCTAGTTCTGGTGCAGCTTCCTGATTGTAATTATTGCCGCTGCACAAACAAAATTAGACCTGGTGGGAGGGTTGCATTTACCAAAAAAAATTGGGAAGCAGGTAAAGAAATTTTCCAACTAGAGGATGAACAAATGAAAGTTTAAAACTCCTTTAAAAAATAGAAGGGAAATGAAGATGAGAAATTACAATATCATATCATTGAAAGGTTACCCTACCCTATGTTCAAACTGGTGCGAAGGGGTTGCTGCTGTGGCATGAAAGATGTATCAACCCTGTAGTTTGGCTGCTCCCATTGTGCAGCTTGCTGTGCTACTGCCTGCTCTTTCTCCTTGATCTAATTTCATATCACACATATTGTTAAGATATCTACAAATAATATATATATATATATATATATATATATATATATATATATATATATATATATATAAAAGCCTATCAATAAATCATTAACCTATGATAGAATATGGCTAAACTACATTCATAGAGCTCCAATTCCATAACTTCAATAACAATCACTTCCACTTCCAGACAGCTACAAATTAAATTATTGCTACTCAAACACCATGTTTTGAACAACTTTTTTTCTCCATTTCAACTGTATTGAAAATAAAAAGTTGTTTGAAAAATAATAAAAAAACTGAGGCCAGAAGAATGAGCTTGTACTAGTTTCACAAGCAATTGCACCATGATGTGAGTTTATTCAAATATTAAATATGATTCTAAAGTTAAATTTTTTTTTAATAATAAAATGTAGACCGTGGTAGCTGGCTTGGGTATGAAAATATTAGAGAATTTCTATTTAAATTCAGTTAACTTTTAATTTTTAAAATTTGACTGTGATGATGAGACATGATAGTGGTGATATATAAAAAAGAAATAATCAATATACGATTTCAAGCATTAACCTAGAAATGTTTCCAGCTAAGGCAATTCAAATGTACAAACATAGACAATTATTCGGTTACATTGCAAGGTGTATGTAAGTTGTAAGACCTTGCATCTTATTACATGACACAATGGATATTTGTATAATTTACCCAAAAAGAAATGTTAATGAGACACTTTCTAACACACCTTTTTAAATATATTCTATTATTAATTAAAATATATTAAATATTATAAAATCACGAGTGAGACTCATTAAATAAAAAATAAAACTCACAAATTTTATAATTTCTAATAAATTTGAATTGTTATGATACAATGTTTTACTCGTATTTTTCTTTACTCAAATAAATATCATTCATGAGTAATTTTATGTTAACTAGGTATAAGAGAAAATAATACAAATAATTTCACTACACAACAACTTAAGTTCTTATCTGTTAAGTCTACTAGGTTAAAAATTAAAAAGCATAAGAGAGGAGCTGGGAACAAAAGTGGTACAGTAATCAAACCAATTTAACACTCTTATAATAGTGTCGTCAGGCATTGAACTGGATTAAGTTAAGCATTGATTACTGTGGTAAAATGAAGTTTAGTTATTTGGAAAGAAGAAGAAAAAGTTGTAAAGGCAGATCTTGATCACCTTCTTTGCAAGGATGTTATTCTGCTCTTGTATCATTTTCTCCTGTAATACATATAGAGAACAATGACAGCAAAATCTCGTATCAGTTTCTTTATCCAGAGACACACACAACCATTTAAATTATGTTCCCAGTGATACTATAATTATCTTTCACTTTCAGGACAGAAAGCTAAGAATAAAGCCTAGATAAACTTGGAGTTAAAGACATACCTTTTTTTGAAGCTCAGAAATGGAAGCGTACATGAGATCATTCTATTACAACATAACACATAATGATAAGTGCCAAAGTAACACACACACACATGAAGCATGAAAGTGAAATTAACATAATGAATAATGTGCTATATGTATACCCTCCTTGTGCGGATGTTTTTGATAGCAGTATCCAACTGCTGCTCCAAACTCTGAAGCTCTTTGAGGCTCATTGAAGCCAAATCTTCTCCCATATAGTGCCTGGGGAAAAGGGTTCAGAATCATATATATTAAACTCAGTAATACAGTGCCACGTGTGAGTAAATGATCAAATCAAACAATAACGAAATTAAAAGCATGCATGTTGATATATAGATATAGGTCCCTATCTACCTGTGGTTTCTCTGTAAAAGGTCAATCTTTGCCTTCAGTCTAGTGTATTCAATGGTCCAGTTTCCCTGCACAATGTACATGTATAAAGCTAGTGCTCAGGTACTGATATTTAATTGCATCACGTATAATTAGCTACTACAATTTAGACCTAACTTTGTGTCTGTTTGCAGTAGAATCAATTGCCGTTGGAGTCTTTGATGCAAAATGGTGATGCTACAGAGAAACTACATGCTTGAATTTGTGTGTTTATATGTTTCATGACAAACCTGTGTTTCAGAATCATTTGCTACTAGCTGCCTCTCTGCATAGGCATACCTTTCGTGGCGTTCCAGTATCTTCTCCATGCTGTTCAATGATTAATTAAGTAAAATATAATATAGATTAGAGATTACAGCAAGAGTTTTCAATTAAAATTATTCACTTATAAAGATATGAATACATTCTACACTACATATTAATTACTACTTTTGAATAACAATGTCAATGTGTGTTGTTGAATCAAATGATGAAATTGTTATTTATAAAATTGTATGATATAGCTCTTCTTAATTAATTATGAATCACATATTTGATTACTCATTTTTAATCTTCTTTAAGTTAAAAGTTCCTGTTAATTAACAGTAGCTCACCTTAATAGCTATATCATATTGGACAATCTTTAATATAGAAGTTCATAAAAATCTGTGAAATTAACGAATTTTTTCAATTTGACAGTAAACATGAGTTATCTTGGAGGCTGCACCCAACAACAAAAAGTAACCCTTTAATAACAAGAATGTCAAATGTTGCTGCTTTTGAGTTTTGATAATTCAAAAGAAGAAGAAAAGGTGCAGAATACTAAAATAAAAGAAGGTCTAGCAAATCTTGCTTGAGTTGAGGTGCTAAACTGAAAGGACTTGAGGTAGAAAATCAACAAGACAAAATTGAAGTAAGCAAAGACTGCCACAACCTCCTCACGGTTAGCAACAGATTCACCCCTCTTGAATTTCAACAAAATGAAAGCAAAAAAGAAAGAAAAGAAAAGTTAAGGCTCATATACAGATTATGTTTGTACTCTATGATTTTCTAGCTAGGATAGGTACAATTTCTCGTTCGGATAATATTTTGTTCTTTCTGATGAGAGAAACATATACACAAAAAAAGTGTGTGTATATATATACATATATATATATATATATATGCACTTAATTGTAGCTTTACTAAATCATTTACCCCAGTTGTACCTAAAAAATTGAAAACAAATTCATAGAGAAGTGTAAATGTATATTTTGCTAGTTAAATTTGAGCAAATTATCTTCTGCACAACAATATCTCCTTTTCAAAAACAAAAAGGTTCTTGATATGAACAAAAATAAGTATAAAGAAAAACAAGGAAGATGAATGAGAAATTTCTATTACGTTTTTCTACTTGAAACCAAAAAACCCTTCTCATGAGCAAGAGCAAAAACTGAAAAGAAAATTAAAAATAAAATAGTACTTAAATAATCCTAGACTGAAGAGGAAAGCTCAATATACTACATATATCTATATCACCTAATCGACCAACAGACATAATATATTTGTATAATGTAGATCCATATTATATATATATGAATTATAAGCATATATATATATATATATATATATATATATATATATATATATATATATATATAGATATTATAATATAATATAATATAGGGCATTAGTATATATTACCATGAATCAGTAGCATACTCAAAGAGCTTTCCTTTGTGAGAGAAGACAATCAAAGCTACCTCAGCATCACAGAGTACAGAGATCTCATGAGCTTTCTTGAGCAACCCACTTCTCCTTTTGGAGAAAGTTACCTGGCGATTGATCTTGTTCTCTATCCTCTTCAGCTGTACCTTACCCCTTCCCATCTTCGTTTCTTTCTTTCTTTCCTTTAATAACTGATATAAAATATTATACCCTAGATAGATAGATAGATAGGTAACTTAACCAATTAGTTCAAGTTCTTCCCTTTTTCAACCAGGAAAAATGCAAACCCCAAACAAGGAAAAAAAAAAGGAGCAAAATAAACCCAAGAAGTGAGGGTTAAAAGGGTGGCAAATATGGTGAAGCGAGCGTGTGGGAATGTTAGTTCATGGATCTTTCTTCTTCTGGACAAGTATAGATGTGTGTCATGGGAAAGCACAGTGAGTTCAATTGTGTTATGTTTTGTAGTACCCACAAAGCCTCAAAAGGTGAAGTAAAATATTGAAATGGAGAAAAACTATCTGGGCAGGGGTTTGATGACAAGTGGTTTTGGTTTCTGGTTTGGGAAAGGTGAAGTAGTTTGGGAACGGTGTGCTGTCGACGTGTGATTGGTTGGGCAGTGTACTACTGTGTCCATGTGTGTCGTATAGCTCTTTATGGCCAAACAGTGATCATGATATTATTTTTATTTTGACTATGGAGGGACCCATGTGTGATAATAAGGGCTTTTGGAATATGGCTGGCTGGCTCCCTAGTGAGGGCATAGGAGGGGAAGGAGGAATAGGAACAGCTCATAGATGAGAAAGTTAAAAATTGAAATTTCATACATTCTAAGTGTGAGTGTGTATTTGGATTGACCACAGAGAATTAATTATAAGTCTAAAATTAATTTTAATTTAAATACATTTTTACATGTTTAGTTTCACATCAAAGAAAAATTTAAAATTGACTTTGGATACAGAATTAATTTTGGGTTGAAATAATTTTGAATAATTTTTGGTCCAAAATTATGTACTTCATTTTATTCATAACTTAATTTTTTAATAAAACATCCAAACATAAATAATATTACTTCAAAATCAATTTTAACAAAAAAAAAATTATAAAATCAATTTCATTCAAAACTAATTTTTGTCAACGCCTACCCAAACACACACTGATTTTGTGTATTTTTGATAGATAATCATATTGTTGATCTCTAAATATGTGTATATGGATGAGGGTTTGTTAATTAAGTGCACCATTGAGTGAATGTTGCAAAAATTGATTTTGAAGTAGAGATAGATAAAAGGATGGTATGGTATGTTTAAGGTTTGTCTTGTGAAGCTTGCATTTTAGACGGATCAAATAAGCCAATCCATGAAATAAATTGGCTTTTTTCCAAGATTTGTATCTAGCCCATAAAAACTCAGATAAATAAATTGATCCATGGACCCAAATAGTAATTTAAAAATATTTCTTATGAAATAAATATTTTTTAAAAGTGAAAAATGTATAAAATTAGTAATAAAAAATTGACTTCATTTTTTAAGTTAAAATCTATCATACTAAAATATACCACTAGATTAAAAATCAAAATTTTAACATAACAAATTAATAATATGTCCATGGATAAAGACTACTAGATGTGCTAGCTTAATGGACCGAACTAAGAAAAACTTGGATATAGTTATGCGAATTTTCTTTTAAAAAAAGGCTTGTTATCTGCAAAATTCGTGGGTTAAACAGACCGATCCATAGATTTGAGTCCATATACCCACCATCTATTTTCAAGTGATAAGATTTATATATATATTTGGATATTTATATTTTGAAAGTAAATTAGTAGCAAAACACAATATAATTTTTTCAACTAACTATCACAAAACATAATATAATTTTTTTAACTAACTATCACAAATTAATATTGGTCTTCCAGAAAAAAAAAAACCTAAAAAATCAACTTCTGAAGCAAATCTGTATTTTAAAGTTAGAACTTAATTTTCGGCTAAAGAATAAGGTAGAAGAAAAAAGTGAGATGGTTGAAATTTCAACACTCTCTCTCCACCATTATCCTCGAGGGTTTCCGTGTGTCTTTAAGCAGCTACTACCCTTGGGAGCTGGGACTTGTTACTATAACCATGATACATGTGCAGATCATTTATTTTGTTCACACACACGAAAGAAAAAATAAACAAATTGTAATGAAATATGTAAACATCTTCGATATTTTTGTGTAAGCATCTTTACAGTTTTTCCTATTGATTTTGAAGTGTATGTGCTGATGTGAACATTTGTTTGTACAGGTCACCGCATTATATATATACCTGCATCCATTTATGCTGTAATGACAGGCCAATATTAAATATGCCATTTTCTAAAGTAATCTTAGAATACTTATAGGAGTGACTATTCAATCCATGCATTTACTAATCACCCAATCCATCTAGTTATAAACATAAAAAAAATAATAAATTGGTTGGATTGGATGGATATCCTTTAATATTCGTAGATAATGAATCTTCCAGCACATTTATGAACTCCGTTTGGTCAAGTAGTCCCCAGTTCATTGGTTAGGAAGTCATAAGTGTCATATAATAATTATTTTTTGGATTAACGTATTAATACTTATCTTTTTATTATAATAATTTTCTTATAAACTCTAATTCTAGTTATTTTCACCATTAGAAAATAAGTTTTTAATATTGGTTATTTTTTAGTTTCAACATCGGTTTTTAACCGATGTTGAAACTATCGACATTAATTTAATCAACATTAACATCGGTTTTCAAAAAATTGATGTTAACATACTTTACACGAAATCGGTTATTACGAAAATCAATGTCATACAATAAGAAATATATAAAAGAAAAAACAAAAATAAAATCGATTTTAATCAAAATTGATATTGTAAGGTGCATAACAACACCAATTTTTTAAAAAATGATGTTGAATTATGTATTTTGAAACATTTTTTACATCAGTTTTAAGAAAATCGATATAGAAAGTACCTTTATAATATCAGTTTTAGGCCAAACCGAAGTAGAAAGTGCATATACAACATCAATTTTTGGCAAAATTGATGTTGAATGTTCTTCCGACATCGGTTTTGGTCAAAATCGATGTTATAAGGGAACTTTCTACATCAATTTTAAATCAACCGATGTTTTTTTATAAAAAAAATTAATATTTTATTTGTTTTTCAATAAACCCACTAAAATCAATTTATAAAAAATATTAATTTTAAATTAAAATATTTAAATATATTATTTTCATTATAATATCACATTACTTACAATCTCATAATATTAATCTAGAAACAAATTTAAAATATAGTTATCAAACTATAAGATATAAATATTACTCATTTTCAACTTACATATATATCCTACCACAAAATAAGTAAAAAATTAGATTTTTTTAAACTAAAACTTAAAATAGGACAATTACTTAGGCAAGACAAGTAACTAATGTTTTTTAAACAATATTGGTCCACCAAGCACTTGTTATTTTTATAAGTTATTGATATTTTCATTTTAAAAATGAAAATTGCAACCTAGTCACTGTATAAGTCATATTAAGAGTATATGTTAAGTAAACTAATTATCCAAGTTGAATATTGAATAAGATAATAACATAGTTTACTGTTAATATTGAATAAGATAGAAAAATATATTTCATTTTAGTGTGCCATTATAAAGATCTAGCTTTCTAAGGCATACCTAGCTATTATCCAAGTTGCACCTTATTAGAGATAAGCATAATATGTACATTTACATTTATGATTATGATTTCACTGTAATTTCATAATGAAAATAATATGCTTAAATAACAAACTTTAAGTTAATAATTAATTAAGTTAGAAGATTGAATCTTACCAAATATCTACTTTTACTCATCACCCCATGTTATCCCATTCAAAACATCAATATCCTAAAATATAAAAGATCTAAAAATAAGTGCAACAGTACACCTACTGAGAATGACTGATTGATGTCAAAACTAAAGATGATTCACACTTTAAAGCAGCTTCGTAGAGACTAAAGGTTGCATAGAGAAGAAAAATACCCCCTAGAGACTTGTTTATCCTACCCAAAAATAAACCTGAAAAATACTACCTGTTGGAGTGGGTTTGGGATAAGATTTTGCTCTCTCAACTAAATATCATATCCATGGGAAAATGATAAATCACTGTATAAATTATGCAAGACAAAATTCACAATAAAAATGAATGAGTTTTATATATATAATTACTAAATTTTAAGTTTAGATTGATAAATTAAATATTTCTTTAGTGTTGTATTATATCAAATATTTATTAACTAGTTTTACATTTATTTTTATCAAATACTTTTAATTAATTATTTAATTAATTAATTTATCAACCTTTAACTTTTTCTTAATTACGTAATCAAATATTTCTCGAATTTCTTAAATTTCTGTTTAAATTTTATCTTCTAGTTAGACTCACCAACTTAGTGTCAACCAATGGTTCTAAATACATCATTATGTTTTTACAAGTCTGCCAATTGTTTTTTAAGGTGAGGAGTATGAAACGCGATTTAAAATTGGATGTAAAATGACATCCATATAGAAACTCAGACATAAGCAAAAAGGGATACTAAAAACTAATTGAGTTTTATTGCAACGAGAGTAGCATCCGCAAAATTTCACTTAATAAGGTTAATTTTAAACTAGTACCACTAGATTCGGAACTTTTTTACCCTTACTTTTCTGTTTAGCTTCATTCACTTTATTTTTCTTTTATACCACGTAGCTCTTAGCTTCATTTACACTCACCAACTCTTTGATCAGTTTTTGACAACAAGCTTAGACTATATGGTGCCCTTCTTTAAAAGAAAAAAAAAAAAACAAAAGCTCTAATAAAAATAAGGAACGATGAAAAAAATTAACGTCAATCGCCATTTTTAAAAATAACAAAAAATTACATACAACACATGGGAAATATATAGTAGAATTTATTAATTAATGGCAGTATTTAAATAAATCCAAGTCATTGGTGTGACATCACATAGATTCAATAATGCCAAACAAAGGTATAGTAGTAACTACAACGAACCTTACCTCTTCTTCATTTAATTTCTCGACCTTGGTCACACACATATACTTACTATATAATGTCATCACATCACTCCCTCACTCTCACCAATTAGTAGTAAACTCTCTTCATTCTATATGGATCAAGAAACAACAACGACAAGCGCCATATTAGGAACACTTTTTCCTTTTCATCCAGAAACAAGAGGTTCTAAGGACTTCAAATATGCATCTTTACAAATTATTGATATGTAGGAATTTAAACAAATAGTAAATTCAAATAAATTATATAACAACAACAAATAACAAATTAACATTTCACACATATAGACCTTTATTCTCGCAGGTAAACTTTCAATGGTAGGTTATATGTAAGTATCACACTAAGCACTCATTAACCTTGGAATTTCAATGAGAACAATGCTTTTAATGGATATGGGATTTTTTTATGAAGAAAAGTATGAAGCTATATTTTCCTGAACATAATACAGTAAATGGCTTCCAAATTGACAGGTAAAAAAAATTTCCCTCTGAATAACCATGTACTTATGAAGAATCTATGCTTACTAGCTGAAGTTCTCAATGATTTCCAAGTCAAGATCACCATGAGTAGAATTGTTAAGTCTTGAATCACAATTATCTATGCTAGCATCCAATCAACTTAGTGTCTGTTAATCAAACATAGGGTAAGGTGTGTAGATGAATGATGATATAAAAATTATTCAAGGGATAATGAATCAATTAGTGAAATGCAAAACTCGGACGTTACTACTGCAGAAAGTAAGAAAATATTTAAAGGCAAAGAGGACAAATGGTCTGTCTCCCAAGGACTAAGAGAAAACTATATTCCATTCCACCCACATGCTTCAATAATTCCTCATTTACATTGATACAAAACATAATGCCTAGCTGAACCCACTTACATTTTTGCAAAGACAAGAGGCTCATTAAAATAACCAATAAATTGAATTTTAGTAAATAGAGTCAGCTAGACTTACTTTTTAATAATCAATTATTTATTAAACATATAGTTTGGATTATCTGGTTGGTTGGCTGGCTCCAATCTTACCCATAAACATCTTTAACAGTAAAATAGAACATAGGTAGCAGAATAAATAGAGAAGAAAAAGAAAACAACAATTAAAGTGAAACCTTAATTCTTTGAGTTCAAATCCGTGGTGGTGTATGTTAGAAATATGATATAAAAAGCCAGTTATGGGACTTCGCTGATTAGCTAATTCCACTTGATTATTTCAAATTTGGTATTAACATCAAATTTTAGATTTGAAGAAGTGTTCAAACGAAACCGAATAATACTTACTGGTTCGATTAAAAGTTCTATTTTTTACAAGCCAAGAAATTGGGAAAAATAAACAAATGTCAATTCAAAAGATAAAACGTGTCTAAAAAATTGGGAAAAATAAACGAAACAAAAATTGAAACAGAGGTAACAAGATTTGCATGCAGAAAGAATGAGATTTACCTTCGTTGATTTCAAACTCTTCAAAATCGTCATCGTCTTCAAAGAGGTCAATCTTGACGTCCTTGGTGGCTGCTTTTGGTTCGTGGCCATGGATGGTCTCGCAGTACTCTGATGAAACAACCTTGCAAATCCTTTAGCTTCTTCTTCAAGCCATTGACCACGGATGTCTGGGTCCAGTCCGAGGACGAACCCAGTCCACAACTAGGCAAGTTACAGTTCCTTGGAGCAATAGACGTAGATGTTGCCGATGGCAGCGATGTGTGGGCATCGGTGCAACTTCGACAAGTCCAGGACAACGACAATTCCAAAGGCGGTGCGAACAGGCTTGGCATGGAGATTGGGGAGAAGGGTCTCGCGCTCGGCAATGGGGAGCACCACCTGAGAGCCCGTACTTGTAGCACACCATGTACACTCGGCTTCTCCTTGCTCAGGTCATGCGCTTTGTACTAGCCCTTGCCCGCCGCGGAGAGTTGCGAGTGATCATGAGAGTGAGACCAAGATCCTAGAGTGGAAGCACTGTGAGAGTGAGTAAGGGAGTAAGTTTGCAATGTCTAGGGTTTGGGTGCCAGAGTTTATTATAAAAAACCCAAATAAAACCGATGTTCTTCACGCAATCCACGACATTGGTTTTCAAAAACCGATGTTAATATGAACTAACAACATCATTTTTTTAAACAAACTGGTGCTAACTATTAACTAATAACATTGGTTTTTGGAAAATCGTTGTTAACATTATGCTAATAAGAAAAACCGATGTTAATGATATCCTTTTATTTACGGAAATGCCACCGTGAGTAGTTTAACATTGGTTTTTCTTATAACTGATGTTAAACTGATGACGTTGAATGTACATTTTGTATTAGTGTTTATATATTGTATATTTATTAATGTTTTTGTTTAAATATGGAAGATTCGTCCATGTATTCTTTATGTTTTGATGATTGTTTATTAGATCTAGAAACCAAGCCAAAGATGAAGGGCAAAAAGGTCATTTTTACAATATTTCAGAGTATCATTCGCCTAGGCTAGCAATCAACTCGCATGGGCTAGTGAAGTTTCTTCAAACTTAAGCAAACAACTCGCTAGGGTGAGTACAACTCACCTGGGCGAGTGAGTGTCTTCAGCCTTAAGCAACCAACTTGCCTGGGCGAGTTGCTCTAGCTCCTCTTGGCTAAATTTCTATAAAAGCCATGCAAACTAAAGGAAGAGAAGCGAATCAGTGTAGAATTAAAAGGAAGAACCCACAAAGCTTGGAGAGAGAAGAGAGAAAAGTACAGTTAGAGCTGCAAAGAAGTGACTGTGCACTACAAGAAAATAGGCTTTTAACATCAGTTATTAAAAACTTTTAACATTGGTTATTAACTAATGTTGAAATTACCGATGTTAAAAGTATCAACGTTAAGATCGATTTTTTAAAACCGATGTTAAACTAAACTACACAACATTGGTTTTCCGAAAAACAAATGTTGTTTTCTGCTCACCAACATTAGTTTTTAAAAAAATCAATGTTTTTGCTCAAAAACATCAAGTTTTCTAAAAATCAATGTTGTATTTTGGATTTTCTTTTAATATCTTGTCTGTTTTTTTAATTACCAATTGTAATTATACATAGCATAGCTTATCATTCAAAGTTGTACAAACTCTAAAAATAAACATAAGTCATCCTTGAAAAGAAGTAAATGAAAACTAAATGTAATAAAATTAGAATATGCAATATATTTTATATAATAAATTGTCTATGCACAAAACGATAAGTTGACAAAAAGATTCCTAGCAGAAACATTCTAAGCATCATTTCCCATAAAATATATCACCAAGAGTTATAAACAAAAATTTACAGATATTAGTATAGAATAATGTACTTAAATTACAAACAAATAAAAAAAACAAAGTTAGTTGTTGCATCTGGTAATTTGAGTTCCAACTTCCAAATATTGTGATTGTGCAAGAGTCCTCCATCCATAGCCAATTTTTGCAAACTTCCTCCAATGATTATAAACAATCCTGCTTTTTGTAATCTCTTCCAAATTCAGATGGGTGAATCTTGCACCTTTCATAAATGAGTACATGGTACTCGACACATCCTGAAATTAACATTAAGTTCATCTTAGATATGTATATGATTTTAAAATTTGACAGACAAATGTGCTTTTGTACTGATTATATATAGTGCTAAGTTACTCACCAAATTGTTGCAAGTCACTTTATACTCATTCAAGAGGACTTTAAAAGTGACTGAGTTAGAAATTTGGTGGTACAAGGAGTGTCATTTAGGATAAGCTTTTAGTTGAGTGCTGCTTTTGAAGATGGTTAGAAAGAAAACACTCTGTTCAAAATGGGTCATGGTCACTTGATGATTTCCTGTGAGTTCATAGAAATCCTTGAATTCTGTCCATCCAGCCAGTATAGTTGGGTTCACCAGATCTTGGTTGTATGTAACAGAGTGCATGTTGTCATTAATGTCTAGCAGATTCCAAGTATGCTCTAGTTAATCCTTCCATCTTACAGCAAAAGACCTACTCACTTCACCATAAGGCTATATTTAAAGTAAACTAATATAACCAATACTAATGTGTTATGTCATGTCATGCTTATTTGAGAATAGTCTTGAAATTCCTAACCCGATCCTTAATATGAACTATGTTGAACATTTCCTCTGGTTTTCTGTTAATCTTCATCATTGTCTTAGCCATTTCATTCCAATTATTTTGATCTTCATTCATCGTTTCTAAAGTCCATTACAATATAAAAGTTACTATTATTAAATGGTGAAGCATAAATAAACATATAAAAAGAATAACATCTCAATAAGCTTAGTATACAATTGTATGACAAATTTGTTCTTACACTAATACTAGAACACTAATCTTTTTGTTTTCTTTGAACCATTCATAAAGCTCCATGCCAATTAAAATTAAATGAGTAGTATAACTATTTGTAGCAAAAAGTAAAATACTAGAATACTAATAATGCTTATTTTATGGATTAATTCAAAGATGATGATAAAAGAAAAGGAGTGTGCGCATTGGTAAAAAATGCTCATTTTTTCTATTTTAAGAACCATAGATTTGCTTAAAGCAGTGGTATCTTTTAAGTACTATACCACATATGGAAGAAAACCAACAACCAAAAAACATGATAACATGATTGGTTATCATCTAATTTATACATCTTAATTGATTGAGACCAGCTAATGCAACAAAATTGTAACTATTGGTACAACTAACTACCATGACTACTAGAGCTTCATATGACCTGTTATGTATTAGGTACATTGTCACTTATGAAAATTTTATAAAACCACCATATATGCAACATTATAGAAACAGAAGGGTTCCACCAAAGAGTTTTACAAAGAACAACCATTAACCTCATATCATGTACATGAAGCTGCTACCATATACATAACCCACAAGGCCACAACTATATACAAAAGGATGCACTACCATAACTTAAAAACACAAGCATACTTTAACTTCCACGAGCATAACTAAAAAGCAAGAAAAAAAACAACACTTTTAGAAAGCATAATTTTTTTTAAAAAAAATAGCAACATTTTCAGGTCAACCAACACATTTTTAGAATGCACAATTTTAGACACGAAGCAAAGGCATTGCTCAGAGAGCACATTTTCAGGTACTAACACTGGGAGGAAGTCGCGAGGTATTGAGAAGACGAAATGTTGACAGCGTCGCAGTAGAACGCGGGTGAAGCGGTGATGGCGTCGCAGCAGAATGTGGGGGAGCACCTTCGTGAGTGATGGTGGTGAGTCAGAGTCGTGAGGGAGAGGACTATTGTGAGATTGAAGGGAGAGAGTGAGAGCAAGACTAAAGCGCCATAGAGAAAGAGAGTGAGAGTTAGAGTGAGCGCGAGAAGCATGAAAAAGTATTATAAATAAGATAACACAACGTCGGTGTTTTCTGATAACCGATGTTAACGAAATCACATTATTTACGATTATGCCATACATTTTCATTTACATCGGTTTTCTATAGAACTGATGTTATTCTAACGATGTTAAAATTATATTTTCTAGTAGTGGTGGATTGCATCCTTCATCATTTCTTTTGTTGATCTTGTGCTCTACACAATGATCAACTAGTTTCTCCAAAGGATTAAATGTAATCTTCATACCCTTCTGTATCTCTTTTGATATTTTATATATGTATGAACCTTTTCTACTCATTAGTGGTGATTTCATTCTATTTGTAGTGCTTGATTCTATTTGATCACTAGTTCTATGAAATTGGATTTTCATTTTGATTGGAAAGTACTCTTAGAATTTGACTGAATTAATTTATGAGATATCTTTTGTTTCCCCTTACAAAGATTCAAGGGACTAACCGCCTAAGAATTCTTTGTCTTAACACATTGGAGCGTACATCCTTTGGGGTACAAGTAGAGCGTACATCTACTTGGGTTGTTATACTGAGAACAAGAGATGGTACATCTCTTGTGGATCAGTTCAAGTGGAGCGTACTTCCACTTGGTTGTTCAAAGAGAACAAGGGAGGGTACATCCCTTGTGGATCTTTTCTTGTAAAGGATTTTACAAGGTTATTGGAAATCTCAAGAACCGGTGGTTGCTTGGGGACTGGATGTAGGCACAACTTGTTATCGAACCAGTATAAATCTTGTGTTTGTCTTCTTCTTCCCTACACTCTTTAATTTTCGTTGTGTACTTTTCATTTCTTCTTTACTTTTTGTCTAAGTTATTGTTTATGTTCTTTACTTTCTCATAACTTAGTAGTAAAGCCTAATTGAGTCTAGTAACATTAAGAAGGATAAATTTTTAATTAGTCAAGACACGTTCATAATTAATGCAACCCCCCTTCTTAATTATTTCGAGGCCACTTGATCCAACAAGTGGTATTAGAGCAGGTTTCTTGAGAAAAGTTTCACAACTTCAAGATTCATGGCCTCCTCAAATTCTCTATTTCCCAAGGGAAACTCCATCCATAGGCCACCTATCTTTAATGTTGAGGGTTACCACTATTGGAAAACCCGAATGCAAATCTTTATTGAAGCCATAGATTTAAACATTTGGGAAGCAATAGAAATAGGACCTTATGTACCCACCATAGTAGATGCAAGCACAAGCACAACAACAGAAAAACCTAGAGATAAATGGACTGAAGAGGATAGAAGAAGAATCCAATATAATCTTAAAGCCAAAAACATTATTACTTTTGCCCTAGGAATAGATGAATATTTTAGAGTGTCTAATTGTTCAAATGCAAAGGAGATGTGGGGTACTCTCCAACTTACACATGAAGGCACCACTGATGTGAAAAGATCTAGAGTCAATACCCTTACACATGAATATGAATTATTTAGGATGAACACTAATGAGAACATCCAAAGCATGCAAAAAAGATTCACACACATAGTAAATCACCTTGCCTCCTTAGGAAAAACCTTTCCTAATGAAGATTTAATTAATAAAGTTTTGAGATGCTTAAGTAGGGAATGGTAGCCCAAGGTAACTGTCATTTCTAAAAGTAAAGATCTTTCTTATATGTCTCTTGCCACTCTTTTTGGCAAACTGCAGGAACATGAAATGGAACTTCAACGTCTCAATCAAAAATGAAGAGACCGACAAAAGGAAAAGAAGCATAGCACTTAAAGCCTCCTCCTCAATGCAAGAAGAAGAAGAAAAAGAAGAATCTGATGATGAAGAGGACTTTTCACTCTCTGTGAAGAAGTTTCATAAATTTGTTAAAAATAGAAGAATGGAGAGACCCCATAACTTCGACAATGGCAAGAGATCTCAAGAAGGTTCCCTAACACTTAAATGCTATAAGTGTAATCGACCCGGTCACATAAAGGCACACTGCCCCACAAATGAATCATGGCCAGAGAAGAATGAGAAGAAAAACCATGAAGAAAGAAGATCCAAGAAGGCATATATTGCTTGGGATGACAATGACTCATCTGATGGTTCGGAGAAGGAAATCAACCTTCTATCCAAAGACTATGAGAGTGATGAGAACATCTCTCAAGAAGATTAAGCAAAAAGCAAACGTCTGACTTCCATGTTTGAAGATCTAAGCACTTACATCATGAAAAAGGTAACATCAAAACCATTTTCTTTTAAATTAAGTAGGTTGAAAATTTTCTTCTAAATTAACTTGATATATGATGACTAAAAAAATTTTATTTGTTTGTCTTGATTGTTTTCTATTGTGAATATTTGCTTATATGTTTGATTGAGTTTTTTTTAAAAGCATGAAGTTTTTTTTTTATTTAATGATGTCTATGATTATTGCATGATTTTTTGTATGATATGTGAATTACATGCTTAAAAAGTCATTCATAAATTTTTTCAAAAATTTATTATGATTTATACATTTATTTTATATAAGACTTTTTAAATATAAAGTATTTTGACCCTTTTTCAAATCCTTTCACCCTAAGAATTCTTTCAGCACTTAGTTCTGCTGAAATACTCTCTGGTAATCGATTACTACAATATGTAATCGATTACAGTGAGGCAGGCTAAGTGTAATCGATTACCAAAAAGATGTAATAAACTACAACGCGTCCCTGGTGCTTATAAATTCAAATTTCAGAATACACGAAACTGCAACTTCGTCTCTCTCGCGAAACCCTTATTCCTAAATTTCTTTATGCCATAACTTACTCATTTCTTATCCAAATCACGTCTCACAAAGCCCAAAATTCATCTTTTTTCATTCTCTTTCATTTAAACCGATTGAAATTTCAAATAAGTCTCTCAAATGGAGGAACCATCAAAGAAGCACAAAGGTTCTTCGAGTAGAAGCCAACAACACTTCGAGGCTTAAGATACTCCAATTCCTTCCTCCATTTCCTCATCCTCATTATTCTCATCGGAAGAACAACATACACGGTACATAAACCTCTTCTCCTCTCGTTCTATCATTGACGCTAAGTTCATAGATATGGATTTCTTTTCTGATGAGAGTTTCGAATGCATTCAAGCATTTCATAACTCAAATCTCATTCCCTTTATGTCTTTAAAACTGCCTGTGTATTCTGAATTGGTAAAAGTCTTTTATTCTAACCTTGAAATTCAAGAAAGTACCTTGATTTCTGAGGTCTATGGGATAAAGATGGTCATTGACCAATCCCTCTTCTATGATTTGACCCAATTGTCTAGTGACGGTGTACCATTTGAAGGTGCACTGGATGATGATTGGAAGTTTGATTTTTCTGTGCATGATGCCTGTCGGTTGGTTTGCACCAACCTAGCGGATATGACCGGAAGACTAATTGCCTGTTCATTGGCTTTTGTTTCCCCTTACAAAGATTCAAGGGACTAACCGCCTAAGAATTCTTTGTCTTAACACATTGGAGCGTACATCCTTTGTGGTATAACTAGAGCGTACATCTACTTGGGTTGTAATACTGAGAACAAGAGAGGTTACATCTCTTATGGATCAGTTCAAGTGGAGCGTACATCTACTTGGTTGTTCAAAGAGAACAAGGGAGGGTACATCCCTTGTGGATCTTTGCTTGTAAAGGAGTTTACAAGGTTATTAGAAATCTCAAGAGCCGGTGGTTGCTTGGGGACTGGATGTAGGCACGGGTTGTTGCCGAACCAGTATAAATCTTGTGTTTGTCTTCTTCTTCCCTACACTCTTTAATTTTCGCTGTGAACTTTTCATTTCCGCTTTACTTTTTGTCTAAGTTATTGTTTCTGTTCTTTACTTTCTCATAACTTAGTAGTAAAGCCTAATTGAGTCTAGTAACATTAAGAACGATAAATTTATGATTAGTCAAGACACGTTCATAATTGATTCAACCCCCTCCCCCCTCTTAATTATTCCAAGGCCACTTGATCCAACAATTTACTCTTTATGTAACGTTGCTAGGAATAAAGCATAACATTTTGATTGCAAATAGCATGAGATTATGATTGTAATGCTGGGATATTTATTTGATATGCAAAAAATCAATATTCGGTAAATATTCTTAAAATTCTCGAATGCGAGGGATCAATTTGGGGTGATTTAATGTGTGCATCAGTAATGTTAGAAAATTATTCATATGTATTAATGTTATTTGGATACTGAGGGTATGAACGATGAAATCCAATCCTACATTTTTCTTGAATTAATTAAATCTATTTTAATTGTTTCCGTAATTTTACATATTTCCGAAGCACTAATTTTGTTGTTTTTGTGATTTCTGCTATTCTGTTACTTTCATTATTTTCATTACTTTTGTTAAACCCATGATATTTCGATTGAATTTGTTGTATTGAACTATTGAATTGTTTACTTTTATTGGGAGAAATTGAGTAACTCAGGTCCTTGGGGAGGCAATCTCTTTTATAATATTTGTAATCTAGGACAACATTGGTATGTTTGCCAATAGTCTAACAAGTTTCCGGCGTCTTTGTCGGGGACTTGAGTCACCCACACAGTTCTTTCGGATTTAAATTTTCAGTTAGATAGACTATTTTCCTTAATTTTGTATTTATTTCTTTTATTTTGATTTTGTATAAATTCTCTCCTGTTATATTTTATTTTCGCTAACCTTGGTTCTTACGGTTTATTGTAGTTTGTTCTTTTTCCTTTATATGAGGTAAATTTCCTGAAGATAAATCGCTATTTGATCTGGAAATTACCAAGACTAAAAGGAAGAACAAGAAGAAAAAGAAACAAACAACAAATAAGCCATCATGTGAATGTTCTTCTACTGATTATCCTTCAACTAAAAAGCCATTTGTAATTGATAACATGGTTGATCGAGAAGGAGGTGGAAATAAACCACCAAGAAGGACTCTTGATGAATATGCTTACCAACAAGAACCAAAGTATTACAATAACATAGTCATTCATCCTTTCAGTAATAAGGTTGTGGAGTTAAAACCAACATTGCTTAGTCTGATTAGTACACATCCTTTTGCTGGAATGGATGATGAAGATCCATACACACAATTGTTTACCTTCATGGAACTATGTGGTACCATGGGAGCTTCTGACAAAGATGCTAAAGCTATCTACCTCAGAGCTTTCCCATTCTCATTAACAGGTAAGGCAAAGACATGGCTCTAATCACATCCAAACAAAAGTCTCAACACTTGGGAAGAAGTGGAGGAAAAATTCATTGCAAGGTTCTTTCCTACATCTAGATTGATCAGTAAAAAATTCGCCATTGCTACTTTTTCCCAAAGGTTTGACGAACCTCTCTATGAAACATGGGAGAGATTCAAGACTTTGTTGCGAAGGTGCCCAAACCATAGTTTTGATGATGCTACATAACTATATCTTCTACAATGGTTTGAGACCCTAAACAAAAATGATTCTCGATGCCTCAGTTGGAGGTACTATGATGTCTAAGAGCCCTGAGGAAGCAATTGTAATCATTGACTCCATTTCAACCAATTATTGTCAGAGTCACCATGATAGGCGTCCTATTCAAAGAAAGGGTATAATGGAGTTGGATACTCAAAATGCATTTCTGACTCAAAACAAATTCTTGACTCAAGAAATAAAGGCCTTAGCTAAACATATAGGCCAACCTCCTCAACAATTTCAAAATGTTGGATCATAGAAAACAGACCAAGCTCATCAAGTTTAACAAGTTCTGAGATGTGACTTTTGTGGTGGTGACCATCAAAATGGCCACTATTCAGCACCTAGTGATTGCCAACAAGAAGAGTAAGCCCATTATTTATAGAACCAAGGCAGACCTCAACAGAGCTTCCAAGGAAACTACCAAGGCTACAGAGGTGGGTCAGGTTCAAATAAGCCTTATGGTTGGAGGCCACAAAATAATAATGCATATTCTGGTCCCACTAACACTTCTTTTGCAAGTTCTTCTAACAACTCTTACGCAAGTCTTTCAAATATGGGCCACAACAACAACAAGCTCAGCCGGATAGAATGTCAAAGATGGAAGATACTTTAACTTAGTTTATGCAGATGTCCATCATAAACTAGAAGACCATTGAGGCTTCCATTAAAAATCTTGAAGTTTAGGTTGGACAACTTGCAATACAACTTTCTAAGCATGGAAGTGGATTTTTCTCAACAAACACACAAGTTAACCCAAAGAAACAATGTAATTCAATTACAACAAGGTGGGGGACTGTGGTTGGTTTGAAGGATAATGGTGAGAAAAAGAATAAAGAAGGAGCTGAAAAAGAAAAAGAGAAAATGATGAAGTGGTAACTACTGAAAAAATGGAAGAGAAAGTGGTAAGTGAAAAAGAGAAGCAGAAATTAAAGAAACAAGCCACTAACAAAGGTAAGGCTGTAGTAAACCATCCACCAATTGAGCATCTTCCTTATCCATATGCTCTATCAAAGAAAGATAAGGAAAGGTAGTAGAAGAATTTCTTATACATTTTCAAATGACTACAGATTAACATTCCTTTTTTTGAGGTGTTAGAGTAGATGCCAACATATGCTAAATTCATGAAGGATTTGCTTACAAAGAAGAGAAGAATTATGGATTATGAAATAGTAGAAGCCATTGGCTCACCACTATTGTCCAATTGCAGGAAGCCTAAGCCATAACAAGGACGTCTAACATAAAAGACGTTATGGAAGCACTCCTACGAGGAAACCCAATGTTTCTAAACTTTGTCTTAATTTGTGTTACTTTAATCTTATGTCTTATATTTCTGAAATTTACTTTTGAGTCTTTATTCGCGAATTATGTTTTTGAATGTATAATCTATTTTGTTAGTTATCATTGCATGGCTTGGGGACATGACTATTTTTTCAGGAGGAAGAAGAGCAGAGGAGGATGAAGACATGACAAATCCTGTTGATTATTTCATTGGAGGAGACTGAGCTCCTCAACCATTATCTTCAAAAATTCATGACTTGTCTTTATGTTCGTTTACAGTTATGTATTAAAATTTAGTACTTTATCCCCTTATTTACTATTTTTGGATTTTTGTTTGGAAACTTATGTGAGTTTGTGTTTTTGACTGATTTATGCGTGCTTTGGTATATTTTGTTCCGTTAGTATAGTTATAGATTATATATAACTCTTTTAGGACTTAAACAAAAAAGAAAATCTTGGACATAATATGCTTTGGAAAGAATTAGCAACTAGTGTTTTTTTAACTTACTTTTGATTGGATCAGAACACAACAAAATGATTTTTGGAACCATTGAGAATGAAAACAATGAATGACTTTCTCAAATACCAAATGAATTCATATGTTTTTGCATGGACTTGATAAAAGAACAACTTTCAAAACACTGATTTGATTTGAACATGGAAACATGCCTTAAGCTTTAGTGACTGTGTGCAACCACAAATTTTAGATTGAGTGTCCCCATTGATATGTTCTACTGTTGTTTTTGCATGAATTTCTAATTGTCATAACATATGATTCATGGATATGATTTAGGCATTCTTTCTTTCCATACATTTTAAGCCACTAGCCAAAAAGCTATCCCAATGTAAATTGTTTTACCATTTGCAAGCCCTTTAAGCCAAACACTTCATATTTTGTTGGAACACTAACCTAGGATAAAAGTTTCCTACCTTACCTTAGGATAGGAGAACAAAGGTGTTTTGTTGGGGATTTCAATCATTTGGTGGCTAATGTGATGTAGATACTTTGTTTTTAAATGAGGGTATTGCGGTAAATTAAGTATTTAATTATTGTATAGAAAAGAAAAAAAAGGAAACATGTTCTTTTTTAATAAATAAGTGTTTGAATTATGTACATTATGTTATGAGCTGTACAGAGTTGTTGTAAAGGGAAGCGATAGAAAGTGATGATTCATTTGAATTGCTAGCTTGTTTTAATGTTGCTTTCCTATTCTCAAGGTATTTTTGAATACCTAGAAAAACCAAGATTTTTTTCAAAGCCAGGTCCAACCCTAAAAGCCCTAATGATCCATAATGATTATGTACTTTATCTTTGATTTTATGGGAAATGATTTGCAAAATTGATTTATGACATATCAGTGATTGGAATTGAAATGAAACATTTACATGGGTGAGAATTATACAGCTTTGAGAGGTTTTCCTCTGTCTAAGTGAATCAGGTGTTTTCTTTGATGTTCTTTAGAAACAAAATGCAAATTGATCTACATCTCATTTGTTTCTGTGAATTTCATCTTTGTGCTTTCATTTCTCATTGTTGCATTTTGAAAAATGTTGTTCTGATCAGTTTGGAGGTTGATTCCTTACAAAACATGTTCATAGTTTTCGGTGTAGAAATATTGAAGCTTTTTTATATTATACTTATACAATTGTTATTTGTAGTTTTATTTCTATACTTTGCTTGAGGACAAGAAAAATTCTAGGTTTGGTGGAGTTGATAAGTGTCATATTTTAGTTATTTTTGGGATTAAAATGTTTGCACTTATCTTTTGATTGTAATAGTTTTCTTATAAACTTCCCTTAATTCTAGTTGTTTTATATATTGTACATTTATTAATGTTTTTGTTTAAATATGGAAGATTCATCCATGCATTCCTTATGTTTTGATGGTAGTTTGTTAGATATAGAAACCAAGCCCAAGATGAAGGGAAAAAGGGTCATTTTTACAATATTTCGGAGTATCATTCGCCCAGGCTAGCAACCAACTCGTCTGGACTAGTGAAGTTTCTTCAAACATAAGCAAACAATTTGCCTGGGCGAGTGAGTGTTTTCATACTTAAGCAATCAACTCTCTTGGGAGAGTTGGTCTAGCACCTCTTGGCTTAATTTCTATAAAAGCCATGCAAACCAGAGGAAGAGAAGAGAATCGGTGCAAAACTTGAAGGAAGAACCCACGAAGCTTGGAGAGAGAAGAGAGAAAAGTGGAGCTGAAGCTGTAGAGAAGTGGTTGTGGATTGCATCCTTCACCATTTCTTCTATTGATCTTGTGCTCTACACAATGATCGGCTAGTTTCTCCAATGGATTAGACGTAATCTTCGTACTCGTATGTATCTCTTTGGATATTATATATGTGTATGAATCTTTTCTACTCATTACTAGTGATTTCATTTTGCTTGAAATGCTTGATTCTATTTGATCACTAGTTTCATGAAATTGGATTTTAAGTTTGACGGGAAAGTACTCTTAGAATTTGAGTTGAATGAAATTACTTTTTATGTTACGTTGCTAGCAATAGAGCATAACATTTAATTGCAAATAGTACGAGATTATGATTCTAGTGTTGGGATATTTATTTCATATGCGATGAATCAATATTTGGTAAATATTCTTAGGATTCTCGAATGTGAGGAATCGATTCGGGGTGTGTGCATCAGTAATGTTAGAAAATGATTCATATGCATTAATGTTATTTGGATACTCAGGATATGAAAGATGAAATCCAATCCTACTTTTTTCTTGAATTAATTAAATTTGTTTTAGTTATTTTTGTAATTTTATGTATTTCTGACGCACTAATTCCGTTGTTTCTGTGATTTTCGTTATTTCGTTACTTTCATTATTTTCATTATTTTTGTTAAACCCATGATATTTTGATTGAATTTTTTGTATATAACTGTTGAACTGTTTACTTTTTTCCAGAGAAACTGAGTAACTCCAATCCCTGTGGAGACAATCTCTTTTATAAAATTTGTAAGTTGCGACAAATCCAAGTAGTTTCACATGACAAATTTTTATATTATTATTGAATAATTACTATCAATTATAAGAAATAGTTAAAGAAAACAATATTGTCAATACATAAAATCATCTACTATAATCAAGTCTAATTAAACTATTTATAAAATTGTAAAATTCCTTAAACACCCAGTGTTTCATTTTTAACTCTGAGATAACATCTTGCACACCGAATACAAATTGTCTTTAATCTCTTTGGTTCCAATGGTCTTGGATCAGTAAAATACTGCACGATATAATAAAACATAACTTAATCAGTATAAATAATAACAAGTATAAAAGATGAAATTAGTTTTGAAGAAAACAATTATCATTTCTCAATTATCCTTGAAATCTCCTAGGATTATCGTTGACATCCAATGCATCACACAATAGCCGCACTCAATGCTTCCTCTTTGCTTATTACACTAAATTCAATAAGATATTCAAAGTTAATTGAATATTAGTGTACACGGTAATAAAATGTAATTTTTAAGACATTAACCATTGTTTAAATGACTTACTTTAACTAGAATGCATTTAGCAGTAGCCTTGGACTTACTTCCTTGAATATCATTGAATCCCTTCAAAGCACTGGGTAAGAGAAACATGCATGCATATTGTACAATTAAAATATCTTACAAATGATAAATTAAATGTCTTACAAATTACAACTGACCTATTAATAATTCCTTTCAAGTAGTTCTTAGACTTATTGTGCATGGAACAAAACCAGGCGACAACATCGTCCTTAGGACATATAATGACCAGTTGCCAATGTACACTGCATTGGAGAACATTAAGTTATTATTGTGCATACATTATTTAAATTGACTTGTTCAATTTTACTTACCCATTCAAGTAGGCTCCTAGGTAGACATCTCTTCGTTAATTTTGCATCTATTTCTTGATATAATCCTCATATTCAAATTGCGATTGTCCAAATCTCTATATGAACTGTGGCTCAAGGAATCCATACACAAAGGCATTCCCCGATCCCATACTTAACTCATTCATATGCCTATTGTTGTTAAAGTAAATTATGCATCAATTTAAAACAATTAGTTATGTCAGTCCCTCAACTCCCTGTTTATCCTACACAGTTAATAAACATAAGTCAATGACAATCAACACTTTATTTGTAATAAATTCTTTTTTAATAATAACAAACACAACAAAAGGAAATACATGTTCTGAAAAATGCAGTACAAGATGTGTCAGCCAAGCAAGGAAGGTGTTAAGGGCTTGCCCCACTAACTGAACCTCTTGATGGGTACAAGGAAAAGAGCATCAACATCTTGAACTTCCTCAACACCGACCTTCACTTGATCATTTCCCAAAGGGATGTTGTGGATAGTTGCTGACCCCTCATAAACTCTTCCAAGGGAAACCAGGCGGGGAGGATTGTCATCAATATACAACCCATAATTCTCTGATTCACCCACGTCTGGGTCCTACCCCAAGGGACCGGCGCAGCTTCCCTTTGTGCTGACACGAGCAACAGAAGGACCAGCCTCAAGCTCAGGAGGTAGTACGAGTCCCTAGGATTACATCTGGCTAAAGGACAACATTAGTTGTCGAGTCACTTTTGTAGTGATCGACTAAAAGACAACAGTAGTCACTTTTGTAGTGATCATCTCTGATTTTTTGTGTTAGCTACTTTGTAATATTTTTTCTTAATCGATGCAACTCTTTGAGGTTAATCGACACAGATATGCAGGAGCCTGCTAAAGCCGGTCCAAAGTATTGTTTGATCGTAACACCGGCTCCAGCAACACGGGCACAACCAGAGTGCTCTGATATTCCAATGGTAGCAGTAAGTACATCCTGACTTCCATGGCCGACAAAGTTGCCCTGTGCTGACTACTCTTCAGGGGAATCTTCCAGTCAATAAAATACTGTGTGAGTTTACGGACTACTGTTGTTATTATATAAATTGACCATTGAAATAAAAAAAAACTTTCAATCCTATTTGCAATTTCACGTGCTGCCTCAGATGTCATCTTTCCAAATTTTTTGGTGCAAGCCATCTTCCACTTCACGTGTCTTCCAATGGGAGATGGAGGATCAACGGTTGTTTTTGTGCTCCCGAATTGGGCTGCTTGCTCCAATCGTTTCTTTTGTTTTTCCTCCATTAGCTTTTCTTTTAGTCAATCATAACTCCCACGAGATAACATGCGAGGGGCAGTGTTTAGTTTCTGGATGGCCTAAGCCTTCTTTCTAACATCTTGTCACAATTAGACAAAAACTTGTCAACAAAATGGGCTTGAAAATAATGTGTAATTGTCAAATTTATAAACAATGCAAGTCAACTAACCTCCATGAAGGGTCTCGATGACTCTAACAAAAATTTTGCCACTTTTCTTTGCTAATACTGTACTTCTAATAGACAGTGTCATCCTCCTCATCCTTGCCTTATGCTAGAGTCCATTAGGAGGTCAAATCTGACTTAAACTGCCTCCATCGCTCTCCTACGATCTTAAGGATTTTCTTCTTTGTCCTTTGGTCTGACGCTTTTGGAATATCAAACTCAGTCTGTGATACAAAAATTACATTGAATAGTTAGTCAATAACATTCAACATTATAAGATTTTTAGTACAACCAACTACAATAACATTCAACATTTAATTCAAATACTTGAATGTCCACCCAAATCAAATCCTTCTGAGTTGCAGGAACTTATTTCCAATTAACAAATATAGCATCCACTTTGTCTTGAGCGGCGATCCCCAAATACGTCCTTAATTCGTTTTTATGGGCACCATCAGCTTTCCCAGTGGTAGGATCCACATGAATCACCGGTCTCTCCATCCTGATGGGTCTAGTAGCCAATGATCTGAGCCGCGTTGCTTTACTAGTTTTCTTTGACGTAGATGGTAAAGGTGTTGACTTAGGAGGAGAAAGGGAGATCGGTGGTGTAGTCATGTGCCTATTAAAAAACAACATTAATTAAACTCAACTCAAAAGTATAGTAAGTTATGTAATTGTAAATGTGGAAACAAGTAAATATAAAAAAGATTGCATTATATTATCATTTGTGTGGAGAAAAGAGTGAGACAAGTATCAAGGGTTGAATCATCATCTTCAAGATTAAGACCAATGGTTTTTCCGTGTAGAACCATTGACCACCTTTCATCACAAGGATCTTGAACATAAAACACCAGTTTAGCTTGTTTTGCCATGATGAAAGACTCATTATGATAAGCTAGCTTCTTTAGATCTACCAAAGTAAATCCAAAATCATTGGTTCAGACACCCATATTTCTATCAACCCACTTACACTTGAAAACACACACATTGAATTTAACATAATTAAGGGATCATGTGTAGGGATGAGTTACTCACACTTGGGGATTAGAAGAAGTATGTATAGGGATCCTTAGAGGATCAATTCTGGGTTATTTTGGGTTGTTTCTTTTTCTTTTTTTTCTTCTCTAAAATTAAGTTCTATTTTTTTTTTAAATTGTTTCGCTTGTCATTTTGACCGAATTTTACTCGTGTAAGATTTGTTTTTTTTATATGTTTCCAGCTTTGAATTTTACGTGAATCATTTACATGTTTCCAACTTTGATTTCAAATTTTGAATTGTATAATATACGCGTTAATTCCTTTTTATATACGATCCCCTAACGTGAATGACCAAACCTCAAATGGATTTTTTTTTTTTTGTATGAATGATTCTTATGGCCTGGACTTTTTAAGTTTGGCATTAAGCAGCATCGCACCCCTATGTCCTTTGGTTATAATAATTAACTGTGTGAATATGGATATAAGAGTTGATTTCCAAATGTTTAATGGCCTAAAAAGAATTGCAGTGGGTAAAGAAAAAAGTACTGGTACGTTAAGGTGCAGTATGTATGTTTAATATGTTAATGAATTTTTAATATTGAATTGATAAACGGATTGTGGTAGGTGAACATTCTTTCAAGGTGCAATAATGTATGTTAATAATTGGAAATATTAATTCATAAATGATTGTGCAGTAGTGAAGCTTTAATTTTTTTATATATATATATATATATATATATATATATATATATATATATATATATATATATATATATATATATATATATATATATAAAGTTTTTTGGTGAAAGTGCCCTGTATGTGATTCCTCGTGGCACTGTTTTTGAGATTTCCTATAGTAGTTTAACATATATATTGGAGCATTAAGAAACATTTGGAAGTATACAAAATGGTTTGGTACTGTGTTTATTTTTGTCTTAGTGTATTTCAAGTATGCATCTTCATTGTGATGTGTAATAATAATAATAATAATAATAAGAATAGGAATAAATAAAATAAGGTTATAGAAATTATTGTTTCATAGTGATTATTTTTGTTACTTTATAAATTAATTGTTGTAGAAGTTTTTTTTTATTATTTTGTTGAATTAATATATTTCAATTTAATTTATATTTTTTTTTGTTTTGTTTTGTTGCGTCAAGTAAATGTTACTATTGAATGATATGTGTAGGATGCATGGGATGCGATAAATTATTTTATTATGAAATTGTGATTGAGATTGTGTGTAAGTGATAATCATTTGGTACGTAATGGATTGTGAATTACATGATTGTTGAGATGTTGTATGTATTGAGTTGTGAGCAATGGATTATGTAATCACACAACTGTAAGACCCTTTAAGGGTGACGAGTTAATGCGCGATAAGTTGTGATAGGATGCATTGTGGGAACCCGACAAGTTTAATCACTTGAGGCGCGATGAGTTAAAATAATTTAAAAAAAATAATTGGGATTTTGAAAACAATTGAGTAGGTGCGTGCATTGCATAATTCATAGGTAGAGTCTGTGTGTTCAAATGTTTTTTGTCTGGGTTGGACCTGAATCAGGAGGGAGAGGCCCTAACGGACTCTTCGGAGTGTAGGCCTTGGGGGTCACCCGGTTTGAGTGTTTCTTTAAGCCTATGTCGATCCCACATGGTTGGAGCATTCTCGCAAAACAGCGTGATCCTGACTGGTCTCCCTATGATTTTACTTAGTGAGAGTGATCTGACATACCCATTGTGTGGTGTGTCTTGTCATGTACTCCTAGATGCCCGACGAGGTTTTTCACTTAAAAATGTACCACATTGCATGTAGGCTTGAGTCTAGAGTATTTGTTGCATAACGCATGTATCTGACTTTCATTGAGTTAACAATTATGGTTTGATGTTATTTTCTGGAGTGTGTGAACTTGAATGGACGTGAATAATGTGTGTGATTTTGTGAAGTGATGTTATTTATATAAATTCAGCTTTGAGTATTATATGTTTTACATGCTCTAATGTTTTATTATATATGAATGTGATAACTCATTCCCGATGTGTGTTTGTGTTTGGGCTGATTGCCATTTTGTTTAGGTGAGCCATCGCATGATGAGTTCCACGCTAGAGATGGAGAGACTTAGTCCGTGATAGGGATATGCTCTGATAAGTGTGACATTGGGGCATAGGATTGTACTTCGCATGTTATAATTTCCGTGAATGATATGATTGCATTATATTTTCTATTTTAGTTTTTTGTTATTCAAAACGGACGACCTTGTTTTGAGCCGGGATAACCTTTTTTTTTATTCGAACAATTTCTACTATGTTTTCACTAAGTGGATGTGAATCTTTTATCCTTTTGAATTGATTTAAAGTCAATGTGTTTTTAGAAAAAAAAAAATCCGCATGATTTTATTTCCTTTTATTCGTTATTTGTGAGGGTAAAGGGTGTCACATTTAGTGGTATTAAAGCAGGTCGAACCTTTCAGCCATGTGTGTTATGAGATTTCTGTGTTTCCTTGTGTACTTTGATGTGTTGTGTTTGTTTTGTTTGATTAAAAGTGTACTCTATTGTGTTGGTACATTTTTTTCTCTTCCTTTTCATAGTTTTGTTTCTTGCGTGACATAGGAAGTAATGGCTGCAAGAAATGAGTGAGAACGACTTCTTACTGAGGCCTTGAACAACTTGGCACAAGTTATGGCCAATCAGGGAGGCGGTGGAGGAGCAGCTATGTACCATGGGTTAGATTGCTTTCAGAGGAACAACCCACCTACCTTCAAAGGGGGTTATGATCCTGAGGGAGATTGAGAAGATCTTTCTGGTGACGGAGTGTTAGGACCAGCAAAAGGTGTTGTTTGCTACTCACATGCTAGCAGATGAGGTAGAGTACTGGTGGGAGAACACTTGCCCATGTCTAGAGGGAGCAGGTGGTGCTATTGTCCCATGGGAAGAATAGGAAGTAGATGGAGTTCCTCGAGCTAAAACAGGGAAGTATGACAGTGGCAGAGTATGCAGCGAGGTTTGAGAACCTTGTAAGGTATTTTCCTCATTATCAGGGGGAAGCTGGGGAGAGGTCCAAATGTGTGAAATTTGTCAATGGCCTCTGACCAGAAGTAAAGATGATGGTGAATTATCACAGTATTCACAACTTTGCATAGTTGACCAACATGTTGTTAGTCAGTCAATACGACTAACTTTTGTGTAAAAAAACTGTTGTAAATTGTATACAACTGCTCCCATGTATAGTTGTTTTTGGTAGTATTGTAATTACTTTTTGATAATTTAGGTAATAGATACTTTAGTATCCCAATTTTGTGTATTTAATAATCATTCCACTTCAATTTTAGGTAAAATAGGCAATATTGGTGAAGTGCAGATTTCATGAACTCGCTCAGCCTCTCATCTTCTGGCTAAGCGCATCATCCGCTAAGCGCCTCATCTGATGGCTAAGCGCATGGACAATTCTGGAAGAAGGATGAGCTATATAGAGGCGCTGAGCGAAAGCCAACTCGCTAAGCACACCATCTTCACCTTCAGGCTGAGCGAGCGTAACTAGCGCTAAGTCAGAAGTCACTTACATGCGCTAAGCGAGCTCATCTTCCGCTAAGCGTGCATCCACCGACAAGATTGCCTACTTAAGCTGAAATCATGATTTCTGAAAAGAGGGTGAGCATTTTAGAGAGATAGCTTTTGGTTTTGGCTGTGAAGAGACTGAGAGATAGCTGAGCTTGACGAGGAAGCCATCTTGTGGAGCTTTGGATGAGATCTAGAGTGATTGTGAGATTTCTAGAGGTGGAGGAGACATCCCCACTACTTGTACTTCTTCAGTCTTTCATTTTCTCTTTTCATTGTTATAAAAGAAGCTTTCCTGCTATGGAGAGCTAAATCCTCAGTTGGTTCTTTCTATGGGGTACTTGATGTAAATACTTTCATATTTATCTAATGATGTTTTATGTGTTCATTGTGCTATCAGTACTCAATTCTAGTGTGCCTTTGCCTTCATCATGTAACTGCATGCTTAGTTAGGGTCACTCACATTGGGAAATGGTTTGATCCTTAGAACTTGATAGGACGAGGCTAGCTTATCGTACTTTCACGAGACATCGGGGTACGATAACTTAGTTTTTGGTATGTTATGTCTTAATGCGGTTCTGGTTAAGTTTAGTCCAACAAGAGATATCTTAGGACAACGCTTGATTAGGATTAGGCTAAACATGCATGAGACATCGGGGTTTAGTAGTCCAGGAGACAACATAGAACACATAAACATTGTTAGGTAGAGAACATCCTTAATAACATCAGTCTACCCTATAGGAAGACCAACAAGTTGTCTATCTGTCTTTACACACCACTACTCACCTCTACTTGCTTTTGAATAGTTTATTTTACATACTTGTCCATACAACACACCAACCTTTTATCACAAGACACCTATTTACTGAACCATAGCTTTACCAAGTAAAACAAGTTCCCCGAGAGTTCGATACTCGGTATTCACTTAACGTTTTATACTACTTGCGCGATCCGGTGCACTTGCTGGCCGTCAAACAAGTTTATGGCGCCGTTGCCGGGGAACTTCTTTCTATTTGGGAAGTTTAGTTCAATTCTTTAAGTGTCTATTTTTTATTCTTTTATTACTTGTGAATACTTGTTTTGTTTATAGTTGTTTTCTTCTTGAATTGGATAACCGTTGTTTATGTCAGTGTTTTGTATGCATAGATCTCCTACAGGTAATTTAGTTCCTCTGGACTTGGAAATTGAAGCCACGTTAAGAAGGAATAGAGCCAAAAGGAGAAGGAAATTGTTGCAAGACAGGACAGTAGCTTTCATTCTAGAAGAAGAAGCTCAATCCTCTGACTTTACATCGTCTTATTCACCGTCATCAAGGGAATCCACTACATATTTACCAGAAGCCTCTGTCATGGCTGATGAACATCAACACAGGGTTACCCTTGAGGATTATTCCAGTAGTTTAGTGCCACAATTCTTTACAAGTATTGCAAGGCCAGAAGTCCAAGCACATAATATAAACTACCCTCATTCTTTAATTCATCTGATACATGGGAACCTATTTCATGGATTACCAAACGAGGATCCCTATGAACACTTAGAAATATACATAGAGATTTGTAACACTGTGAAGATTGTAGAAGTGCTAGATGATACCATCAGGCTCAATTTATTTTCATTTTCTTTGGCAGGAGAAGCCAAGAAGTGGCTCTATTCATTCAAAGGTAACAGCTTGAAGACATGGGAGGAAGTTGTTGAGAAATTTCTGAAGAAATACTTCCCCGAGTCAAAGACTGCAGAAGGGAAAACCGCTATTTCATCATTTCACCAGTTCCCTAATGAGTCCTTGAGTGAAGCATTGGAGAGGTTTTGGGGTTTGTTAAGAAAGACTCGCACACATGGATTCTCTGAGCCAATTCAATTGAACATGTTTATAGATAGGCTGAGACCGCAAACCAAGTAGTTGTTAGATGCTTCAGTAGGAGGGAAGATAAAGTTGAAAATCCCTGAAGAGGCAACTGAATTAATTGAGAATATGTCTGCCAGTGATCATGCCATTCTACGAGATAGAGTACATCAACCCACCAAGAAAAGCTTGTTGGAGTTATCATCACAAGATGCTTTGTTGGCACAAAATAAGTTGCTTTCTAAGCAACTTGAGATCTTAACAGAAACACTTGGTAAGTTGCCAACTAAACTGTCTACTGGTCAACCTTCACATTCTTCTATTTTGCAGGTTACAGGTTGTACCATTTATGGTGAGGCTCATGAATTAGGTCATTGCATTCCCATTGAAGAACACACTCAGAAAGTTCATGGGAAATCAACAGAGACAAGGATACAACCAAGGAGGATTTTATAATCAGCAAGGGCAATGGAGATCACACCATCACAATCAATTTAATAAGGACCAGGGTGGACCTTCCAACAAACCACCTCAACAAGGGCCAAATATTTTCCAGAGGACCACCAAACTAGAGGAGACACTAGCTCAATTTATGCAAGTGACCATGTCCAACCATAAGAGTACTGAGTCAGCTCTGAAAAACCTTGAGATCCAGGTGGCTCAACTGGCCAAACAGTTAGCTGAGAAGTCATCCTGCAGCTTTGGAGAAAATACCGAGAAAAATCCCAAAGAAGAGTGCAAAGCTGTTATGACAAGAAGCAGGAAGCTTGTGGCGGCTGAGGATGAGGATGTTGTTGCTTTGAAGGACACTACTGATATAAATAAGAATGAGGTAAGAGATGAGAGGAGTCAGTGGAGAGAAAAACCAATAATTGTTGGAAGGGATGAAATAAAAGACAATGAAAAAGAAATAGAAGGAGGAAAACAAAAAGAAAAAGTTGAAAAAAATAAAAAAGAAAAGAGTAAGAGTGAAAAAACAAGATAAAAGAGTAAAGAAATAGCTTTAAATGAGGGAAAAGAAGTGTCATACCCTTTGGTACCTTCCAAGAAAGATAAGGAACGCCACCTGGCGAGATTCCTAGATATTTTAAGGAAACTGGAAATAACTATGCCATTTGGAGAAGCTTTGCAACAAATGCCACTTTACTCAAAGTTTTTAAAAGACATGTTGACAAGGAAGCACAAGTACATTCACCAGGAAAATATAGTTGTGGAGGGTAATTGCAGTGCTATGATTCAGAAAATTCTTCCACCAAAGCACAAAGACTCTGGGAGTTTGACCATTCCTTGCTGAATAGGTGAAGTTACAGTGGGAAAAGTTCTCATTGACTTGGGAGCCAGTATCAATCTGATGCCACTCTCCATGTGCAGAAGACTGGGAGAGTTGAAAATCATGCCCACTAGAATGACTTTACAGTTGGTTGACCACTCCATTACCAGACCATATGGAGTAATTGAAGATGTTTTGGTCAGAGTAAAACATTTTATCTTCCCAGCAGACTTTGTTGTAATGGATACCTATGAAGATAATGACATTCCCTTAATCTTGAGAAGGCCATTTATGTTAACTGCAAGCTGTGTAGTTGACATGGGAAGAAAGAAACTGGAAATGGCCTTTGAAGATCAAAGAATTGATTTTGATTTATTTGTAAAAGACAAGCCTGTGCTAGAACAAAATGTTTGCTTGCGGGTAAGGGAGGTTGAACAAGAGGTCTTGATTGGCTCGCTAAGCCTGCCATAGGTGAGCTAAGCCCAATTCAATTCAATCTAGATTGAGCTAAGCGAGAGCCCGCTTGCTAAGCGCATCGTGTTCACTGGCTAAGCGCAGTGTATCCATGCTAAGCCCAATTCATTGCGGCATGTATAGCGCTAAGCTGGCACTCACTCGTTAAGCGCGTGCCCCTCCTGCATATAGGATGCATTATATTCGCTAAGCCGACATTGAGCCCGACTTAGCGAGAGTTGCATGATTTCTTATCTTCACAACTCGCTAGTGCACATCTTTGGGCTAAGCGCAGTTCAAAAAAATAAATAAACAATATAATAATTTGAATTTTAAATGGGCCCCATGTTGGCCCGCCAAGAGAGGAGGCGGAAAGCCAAACGTCTCTTTCTCGTTTAGCGGGTTGACTCGCTAAGCGAGTTGGTCGAAAATGGATAAGTGAAGTGCAATAGCAGTTACACTTACACTTATCCCAAAAATTTGAAAAGCTTTTTCTGCAACCTCTCTCCTCTAAAAATTGCACATTGCATCCTCGACCTCAATCTTGCATCCTTCATCAAATCTTCACTGAGCATCTGCGATTCATGTAAGTTTCTAACTTCCCTTATTCTTTTCTATTATTGATACTTTAGGATAGCAATTTAATTTTTAGGGTTAGATTGTAAGTAGAATAGATAAAAATTAGGACTTTGTTAGGAGTTGTAAGTGGTAGATAATGTTGACTGTGTTGCATGTTTGATAAGGGCCTATTAGAGGCCTACAAGAGGAAGTCGAAAGACTTCTTCGTCTGCATTTTTCCTGGAAAACGTGATGAACTCGCTAAGCGCGTCTAATGCGCTAAGCGAGTTCATTAATTAAGCCTTGAATGTATACATTTCCAGACGAACTCGCTTAGCCAACATGCATGCGCTAAGCTAGTTCATCCATTTTGTTGAATGTTTATCTTCCTTATTAACATCATGGCTGAGCGACCGCCGTGTGCGCTAAGCCATTGTACACGTCATTAATGACATACTTGTAGCTAAGCGAGTGCTTTCTCGCTAAGCCCAGGTACCTTTGACAGATATTTTTTGTTGACTACCTCGCGCAAAGCCGCACCAGTCCCAGCTAAGCGTTATTTGTTGTGGAAGTGGTTTGGCTAAGCGAGCCTAGTCGCTAAGCCCATATAACTTAGTCATATTTTGGAAGTGTTGCTCGCGCTAAGCACCGCCTCCCATGGGCCAAGCGCTATTCGTTGCGGCATGCATAAGGCTAAGCGAGTGTTTATCTCGCTAAGCCAATTATGCAAAAAAAAAAATTTTGTTATCACTGGCTAAGCGCGACCTGTTGCACTAAGCCGGTGTGTTGTTTTTCCTAAGGCGCGCTAAGCGAGCTGTGTCTCGCTAAACGCACGTTGCCAATTTCAGTTTTTAATTTTGGTTTTAATTTAGATAAACTTCTAGTCTAATAAACTGATGGTTCTTTTTTTTTTTTTATCGTAGATGGCATCCAGGAAGAGGAAGAGCACTGCTTCTAGACCCATAACTCTGTATGATACCAGGTGATTCCAATCTTTGGAAGCTTGGAATAGATACACTAACAACATTCTCGGCCGGAATATTCTTCCGGAGAGAAATGTGAAGCTTTATCATACTGAGTTTGACGAGTTCAAGGTGGAGTTGGAGAGGTGTAATCTACACAAACGCCTCACCAACCTCCAAGATGGAAGCATAGATGTAGCTGTGGTGAAAGAGTTTTATCCTAATCTATACAGCCCAGAGGACCAAGCTCCTAAACAAGCTAGAGTAAGAGGACATCTGATTAAGATCGATGCAGACAGGCTGAATGAATTTCTTCAGACTCCAGTGGTGTTAGAGGAGGGGGAATCTTTACCCACCTACTCTAGATTTTGCAGGTTGAGGACTAACCACCAGGAGATTGAAGCCAGGCTTTGTATTCACCGCAAGGGGTTTGTTTTGAATGCTGAGGGCCAACCATGGAAACTTCTCATAAAAGATCTGATGACACTGGCCCAGACATGGAGTGTCTTCTCTTACTCCAACCTAGCTCCCACATCCCACACCTCAGATTTGAATATGGATATAGCTAGGTTGGTCTATGGCTTGGTGTCTAACATGGACATGAACATCAGAGCCCTTATCTCAGGTCAGATTTCTTCTATTGCTCAGAGTAACTCCTCTAGGCTCGGATTTCCAGCCTTGAACATTGCCCTATGCAGAGCTAGAGGAGTTATCTCTGACAGTATGACTTATGAGAGCCTGAGCCCGGCAATCAACTTGGCCTACATTAAGAAAAACTGTTGGAATGTGTTAATCAAGTGGCCTCAGAAATCTTAAGAACGGGGGTTGAATTAAGATTTTGCAAACTATTCCCCAATTAAAATTTCTATATAGTTTTTAACCCAAGTCCCAAGATTCCTTTTAAAATGAATTACTAAATAACAATTCAAATTAAACTTACTAACCATAAATGATAAACAACAATAAGTAGAAGAGTTTGAGGGAAGAGAGACTGCAAACACAATTTTATACTGGTTCGGCAAAGTCTGTTGCCTGCGTCCAGTCCCCAAGAAACTCGCTTGATAGTTCCACTATCTTGTAAATCCTTTACAACTTCTGAAACACACAAGGACGTCCCTTCCTTTGTGTTCAGATGCCTTAGAACAAGAGACTCTCAGTCTCTTAGTCCTTTTATTTGAAAGAGAGGAAGAAGAAGATAATCTCTCTTGAAAGAGATAGACGTTTACAATGAAGAACTCAATTCCTTATTGAATTTCACAAGTGTTTGGCCAAGGAATTGCGAAGATAAGATGATTTGTATTTGAGAGGATAAGAACTTTGAACTCAGTGAAAAACTTTCTTAATGATTTGAGAGGATAAAACTTTTTGGGCATTCAAAAACTCTCTTAATCTTTTGAGAGGATAAGACATTTTGCACAAGCAAAACTCTCATAATCTTTTGAGAGGATAAAACATTTTGGACAAGCAAAACTCTCATTTTTCTTTTTGTTCCCAAGTCACACACATATATAGGCCTTTGATGGCCATTTAAAATTCAAATTAAAAGATGTGACTGTTGGGAATATTTTTCAAAAATCCTTACTGGTAATCAATTACCATAATGGTGTAATCGATTACACAGTTACTTCCTAAGAGTTATGACTCTTCACATTTGAAATTTGAATTTTTAAATACTAGTAATCGATTATCAACTAACTGTAATCGATTACACAACTTCCACTTCCAACTTCCAGTAACTTCTACTTCAAACTTGAGAATCTAACTTGTAGATGTAACTTGTATCTCTTGGATTTCTTGAAGTTCACTTGAATTATCCATGAAGAACACTTGACAGTTGGCAACATCAAAATCTCTTGTAGTCTTGCTTCCACAATCTTCCCCTTTTTGATGATGACAACTCCTGAAATTAAGATAGTATATACAAGTTTGATAGAATATTCACTCATCCCATACTCCCCATTTCTTTTGGAGATTATACCTAATTTTTCTGAAATTTATCTCTTGATTTCTAAGCCTGTTTCTCTCCCCCGTTGGCAACATCAAAAGGCCAAAGTGCATGGAGATCTAAAATACCAGTCAAGGCTTTTCACCTAAAAAGTACCTATGGCTATGTCTGAAAACATCATCAAACTCTATCAATCAGTCATACTAACAAGTATTTACTAGCAATCAAGCAAAACATCATCAAACTCAAGCAAACACAGTCAAACACTTTACAATCAAAGTCAATCAAGCACAATCATTAAACACAATCAAACACAAACATTTAAACACAATCAAATTCAATCAAGCATAATCATTAAACACAATCAAACAGAATAATCAAACACAATCATTTAAACACAATCAAATTCAATCAATCATTAAACACAAATGTTTCAATCAACCAATCAATCCTTATTTAGATCACTAACATCTAAGAGGCCTAATTCTCTCCTAATGGCAAATAATGTTTCCTTAGGGAGAGGTTTTGTAAAGACATCAGCAAGCTGATTCTTTGTATCAACAAATTTTAGAACACAATCTCCCTTCAAAACATGATCTCTTAAGAAATGGTGCCTAATTTCTATATGCTTGGTTCCAGAGTGTTGTACTGGATTTTTGGATAGATTGATTGCACTTGTATTATCACACCTAATGGGTATATGATCAAGAAGGATTCCATAGTCGGATAGTTGTTGCTTCATCCATAAAATTTGGGAACAATTACTGCCAACAGAAATATATTCCGCTTCAGCAGTAGATAAAGCAACACTATTTTGTTTCTTACTATGCAATGATACAAGAGTAGATCCAATAAATTGACATGTCCCACTTGTGCTCTTTCTGGTTTTTCAACTAGTTCCCAAACATTGTTTCTTTCAAACTAATTTAATTCTTCTTGCATGGCTACTATCCAATGTTCATCTATTATGGATTCTTTTAAATTTTTAGGTTCAATCATTGAAACAAAAGCCATATTATCACATATATCTTTAAGAGAATGTCTAGTTGTTAGCCCTTTTGAGATATCACCAATGATGTTGTCATGGGGATGATCTCTACAAGCTTTCCATTCTCTTGGAAGATCATAATTTGTTTTGGTTTCATCAACTTGAAAATCCTTATTGCTTCCTTCTCATTTTCCTATAGAATCTTTTCCATGAATGTGCATTTCTTCTAAGGAATCTGAAATGTCATCTAGAATATCCTTTCTTGGAAGAATAGAATTAGACTCATCAAAAGAAACATGAATAGATTCTTCAATAATCATAGTTCTTTTGTTATATACTCTATATGCCTTACTTTGCAATGAATATCCAAGAAAGATGCCTTCAAATTAAGCTGCACTAATCTTCTTTCTTCCTCAGTCCACTCTTTTCTAGGCTTTTCTATTGTTGTATTTCCAGCCAAGGTCTTATTTCAATGGCTTCCCAAATGCTTAAATCTATAGCCTCTATAAAAATTTGCATGCAGGTTTTCCAACAGTGGTAACCCACTCCATTAAAAATGGGAGGCCTATTAATTGAATTGCCTTCGGCGAACAAGTAGTTTAATGAGGCCATAATTCTTGAAGCTTCTAAGCTTTATACAAGAATGAAGCTCTGATACAACTTGTTCACCAAGTGGCCTCAGAAATCTTAAGAAGAGGGGGTTGAATTAAGATTTCACAAACTATTCCCCAATTAAAATTTCTATACATCTTTTAACCCAAGTCCCAAGATTCCTTTTAAAATGAATTACTAAATAATAATTCAAATTAAACTTACTGAACAGAAATGATAAACAACAATAAGTAAAGGATTTTGAGGGAAGAGAGAATGCAAATTCAGTTTTATACTGGTTCGGCAAAGTCTGTTGCCTACGTCCAGTTCCCACGAAACCCGCTTGGGAGTTCCACTATCTTGTAAATCCTTTACAACTTCTTAAACACACAAGGAAATCCCTTCCTTTGTGATCATATGTCTTACAACAAGAGACTCTCAGTCTCTTAGCCCTTTGATTTGAAAGAGAGGAAGAAGAAGATAATCTCTCTTGAAAGAGATATATCTTTACAATGAAGCACTCAATTCCTTATTGAATTTCACAAGTGTTTAGCCAAGGAATTGTGAAGATAAGATGATTTGTATTTGAGAGGATAAGAACTTTGAACTCAGTGAAAAACTCTCTTAATGATTTGAGAGGATAAAACTTTTTGGGCATTCAAAAACTCTCTTAATCTTTTGAGAGGATAAGACATTTTGCACAAGCAAAACTCTCATAATCTTTTGAGAGGATAAAACATTTTGGACAAGCAAAACTCTCATTTTTCTTTTCGTTCCCAAGTCACACATATATATAGGCCTTTGATGACCATTTAAAATTCAAATGAAAAGATGTGACTGTTGGGAATATTTTTTGAAAATCCTTACTGGTAATCAATTACCATAATGGTGTAATCGATTATACAATTACTTCTGAAGAGTTATGACTCTTCACATTTGAAATTTGAATTTTTAAATACTGGTAATCTATTACCAACTCACTATAATCGATTACACAACTTCCACTTCCAACTTCAACTTCTTCTAACTTCCAACTTCCATTTTCAACTTTCAACTTCCAATAACTTTCACTTCTAACTTCCAACTTCCAGTAACTTCTACTTCCAACTTGAGAATCTAACTTGTAGATGTAACTTGTATCTCTTGGATTTCTTGAAGTTCACTTGAATTATCCATGAAGAACACTTGACTGTTGGCATCATCAAAATCTCTTGTAGTCTTGCTTCCACAGAATGTGGATGATCTGACAGTTAACTTCAGAGGGGCAAGGAAGGTATGGGCTTGACCAGCTGATGTTCCTTCTTCTTCTACTCCACCAGCTCCTTCCACTTCTACTACTCCTACACCAGCTCCTCCAGGCCCATCTACTCAAGACTCTTAGCGCTTTGAATCCATGCTTTAGAGTCTTCATCAAGGACAAATTTTGTTAATGCAAAGCTTGCAGGTTGTAGCTCCTCTAGGATCCTTTCTGACAATGTAACAGTTCATGGAGAAGGTACCCTGGCCAGGAACCCTGCCTTCTCTCGAGAGAAAAGGTGGGGGTCCCAGTGCTCAGGTACCTCAGCAGGTACATGATGCATCTTCTGAGGCCACCATCCCTGAGCCATTTATTTTTGAAGCAGGTGAGACACAGGTAAGGCAGGAGGCTGCTACTCCAGAAAGATCACCAAAGATTTCACCAAATCCACCCTCTCCAGTGGTGGATCAATCTTCTCTTCAGTAGCCAGCAGACCCTCCTACACTAGTGCATGAGATGCCAGTAGACCCGTCTACACCATTACTTGATTTTCCAGAGGACCCTTCTACACTAGTCCTGGGATTGACTACCACTCCTCCGACAACTCCTGTGCTACATCTTACAGATGAGGAGGACAATCAGGATGAGGATACTCAATCACAGGACCTGTCACAGGAATTTTAAATTCCTGCTTTTGTTTTGATGACAATTATGATTATTATAATTATGCCTTTAGTACACTTTTTGTTGTGATATGGGTTTATACTTTTTTGATTGTGGATAGTAGTATGCAAGTCCTGATGCATATAGAACAGTTTAACTTGACTCCTTGAAATTGAAATTTTGGTATAGTTTTGAAATAGTGATTGTGGATTGAATGCATGATTGGAATGAAGCTTATGTTTTATCATAAGTTTGAGCAAGTGTGTAAGCTAGACAAAGAAAGAATAAGAATGTAAGCTTGCAATTAGAAATGTTTGTCAATAGACAGATTGATTGAGACAAAAAAGCTTGAAGCATAACCCAGTGAGAGTGTGATCTTAAATTGTGAGTGAACGACTAGCATTGAGCAATAGTTTTTGTATCAATCTCTGAATTTTAGAATGAAATGCATAAGTTTCAAAGTGATGAAGGCCATTGTTCTATTTTTAAACTACTTGACCATAAGGCTTACCTTAAATTATAATTGTATCCTTTCCACCCTTTCTGAGCTAAATTGAATTTTCAAATCGAACCCTGAACTTGAATGGATATCTCCATCTACCTTGCTTAGGTTCTAGGAGAGCATATGGTTCAAGGCAATTTGCCCCAAATTTGGGGGAGTTAGTTGAGATGTGAAGTGAAAAGGGTAAGACACATCAGCACACACAACAAATAAGTTTTATGTGTTCAAAAGAGACAGAGAGAAAGAGAGAGTAAAATGAAAATAAAGAGAGAGTGTGTTGTTGTAATAAGGCCAAGTGCAAGGCAAGTGAGTGGGCTAAATTAATGGAAAAGGAATAAATTGGGTGAGTCTAGGATCTATGCTCTCTTAGAATTTAAGCCTTTGAATCCTAGAAAAACCAATAATTCTTGTAGCCAAGCCTCACTACAAGCCTCTGAAAGTCCTTCTGATTCTATTAATGTATTTATGACTTTATGACATGAGATGAAGTACAAAGATTAGAACTCTTGCTGGTTGTTATTGCTTAATAGCCTAAACACTTGAGCTTGAGTGAAACAGTAACCGTGAGACTTTGGTTTAAGCTACTTTCCTTGATATCTGTCTCGTGCCTAACTTCATCTAATTGTATTGCATACATTATGTTCTTCTCTTTGAATAATTGCATGCTTTGTGAAACACAATTGATAATAACATTTTTGTTTCATTTGTTATCATGTAATTAATATTTTGTGAATCACACACCTTTGTACATAATCACTGCATGTTTTGTCACTTGGGGACCAGTGAGTTGTTCTTTATTTGCTTGAGGACAAGCAAAGCTATAAATTTGGGTGAGTTTGTTAGTCAGTCAATACGACTAACTTTTGTGTAAAAAAACTGTTGTAAATTGTATACAACTCCTCCCATGTATAGTTGTTTTTGGTAGTATTGTAATTACTTTTTGATAATTTAAGTAATAGATACTTTAGTATCCCAATTTTGTGTATTTAATGATCATTCCACTTCAATTTTAGGTAAAATAGGCAAGATTGGTGAAGTGCAGATTTCATGAACTCGCTCAGCCACTCATCTTCTGGCTAAGCGCATCATCCACTAAGCGCATGGAAATTCTGGAAGAAGGATGAGTTGTATAGAGGCGCTGAGTGAAAGCCAACTCGCTAAGTGCACCATCTTCACCTCCAGGCTGAGTGAGCGTAACTAGCGCTAAGCCAGAAGTCACTTACGTGCGCTAAGCGAGCCTATCTTCACCATCTTCATTTTTTTAATTGTTGTAAAAGAAGCTTCCCTGCTATGGAGAGCTAAATCCTCAGTTGGTTCTTCCTATGGGGTACTTGATGTAAATACTTTCATATTTATCTAATGATGTTTTATGTGCTCATTGTGCTATCAATACTCAATTCTAGTGTGCCTTTGCCTTGATCATGTAATTGCATGCTTAGTCAGGGTCACTCACATTGGGAAATGGTTTGATCCTTAAAACTTGATAGGATGGGACTAGCTTATCGTATTTTCATGAGACATCGAGTACAATAACTTAGTTTTTGGTATGTTATGTCTTAATGCGGTTCTGGTTAAGTTTAGTCCAACAAGACACATCTGAGGACGACACTTGATTAGGATTAGGCTAAACATGCGCGAGACATCGGGGTTTAGTAGTCCAGGAGACAACATAGAACAGATGAACATTGTTAGGTAGAGAACATCCTTAATAACATCAGTCCACCGTGTATGAAGACCAACAAGTTGTCTATCTGTCTTTACACACCGCTACTCACCTCTACTTGCTTTTGAATAGTTTAGTTTACATACTTGTTCATACCATACACCAACCTTTTATCACAAGACACCTATTTACTAAACCACAACTTTTCCAAGTAAAACAAGTTCCCCGAGAGATCGATACTCGGTATTCGCTTACTGTTTTATACTACTTGCGCAATCCGGTGCACTTGCCAGCCGTCAAACACATGTGTAGGATCTTTGACGAAGATCAACGGGAGAAGGTTGCATTTTACAGGAATGCCAATGCTAGTCATGGGAAAGAAAAGAAGCCTATGACTCACAGTCGTGCTAAGCCATATTCTGCCCCTCCCGGGAGTTCTCAGCCAGTTAACAGAGTGTCTCAGCCTGCTGGTAGAGGTGGTGGTAGTGGTGCTCTTGCTACACCTGCTATGCCAACCCGATGTGGTAAGTGTGGTAAGATGAGTCATTTTGCTCGTGAGTGCCTAGATAGTGACGTGACTTGTTTCAACTACAGAGGTAAGGGCCACCTCAGTACTAGTTGCCCACATCTGAGGAGTGGAAGTCTGAATAACCAGAGCAGACGACCAAGGACCACAGGGAGAGTGTTTGCTCTTAGTGGTGCTGATGCTGCAAAGTCTGATGATCTCATTCAAGGTATGTGTTTCATAAGTCAAGTTCCCTTGGTTGTATTATATGATTCAGGTGCGACCCATTCATTTATTTCTCGTGTCTGTGTTGAAAAACTTGCCTTACCTGTGTCTTCCTTGAAATTTGACTTGATTGTCAATACACCTACTAGTGGGTCTATTTTAACTTTTGATGTGTGCTTGCAATGTCTTGTCTGAATTTCTAATAGACAATTTCTAATTGATTTAGTTGTTTTACCGTAGGGTCAGATTGATGTTATTCTTGGTATAGACTGGTTATCTTCCAATCACGTCTTATTAAATTGTTTTTGAGAGATCTGTTGTCTTTCCTGAGTCTGGTGTGAGTGAAGGTGATATGTTTTTGTTTGCTAACCAAGTTAAGGCATCTTTGAGGGAGGATGCACGAGTATACATGATCTTAGCTAGTATGAGTGTCGAGACCAAAACCCCTGTGAGTGATATACCATTGGTGAGAGAGTTTCCAGAGGTGTTTGACGAGGTGTCGGGATTACCACTTGAGAGAAAGGTCTGGACCCATATCCATAGCACCTTATAGGATGTCCCCTGTAGAGTTGAGTGAGCTTAAGAAACAGTTAGAGGAACTCTTAGAGAAACAGTTTGTGCGGCCTAGTGTGTCACCTTGGGGAGCGCCGGTGTTGTTAGTTAAGAAGAAGGATGGGACAATGAGGCTATGTGTAGATTATCGTCAGTTGAATAAGGTAACGATTAACAATAGGTACCCTTTGCCTTGGATAGATGAACTAATGGACCAATTAGTAGGGGCTTGTGTGTTTAGTAAGATAGATCTTAGGTCAGGTTACCACCAAATTAGAGTGAAGCCTGAAGATGTTCCGAAGACTACCTATAGGACCCGTTACAGCCATTATGAGTACTTGGTTATGCCTTTTGGTGTGACCAATGCCCCTGGTGTGTTCGTGGATTATATGAATATGATCTTTCACCCCTACCTAGATAGTTTTGTAGTAGTCTTCATAGATGATATCTTGGTGTATTCTAAGATAAGAAAGGAACATGAGGAGCATCTGAGAGTTATGTTGCAAACCCTCAAAGACAATAGAATGTATGCTAAGTTGTCCAAGTGTGATTTTTGGCTAGAGGAGGTGAGCTTCTTAGGACATGTTATATCCAGGGGAGGGATAGCAGTAGATCCTTCCAAGGTAGAGGCGGTGATGAGTTGGGAGAGTCCTAAGTCAGTGTTTGAGATTAGGAGTTTCCTTGGTTTAGCAGGATATTACTGTAGATTCATAGAGGGTTTTTCTAAGCTAGCCTTACCTTTGACTAAGCTTACTCGTAAGGGTCAAGTTTTTGTGTGGGATGCCCAGTGTAAGAGTAGTTTTTGTACCCTTTAGGAAAGGTTGACCACTGCACCAATTTTAATGTTACCTGACCCGAGTGAATCCTTTGTGGTGTACTATGATGCATCCAAGATGGTTTTGGGAGGAGTGCTTATGCAGCGAGGATAGGTAGTGACCTATGCTTCTCAACAGTTCAAGATACATGAAAGGAATTACCCCACACAGGATCTTGAGTTTGTAACCATAGTTTTTGCTCTTAAGCTTTGGAGGCATTACCTTTATGGATCTAAATTTGAGGTGTTTAGTGACCATAAGAGCCTTAGATATTTGTTTGATCAAAAAGAGCTTAACATGAAGCAGAGGAGATGGTTAGAGTTCCTTAAGGATTACGATTTTGAGCTTAGTTATCACCCAGGTAAAGCCAATGTAGTAGCTGATGCCTTGAGTAGGAAATCCCTTCAAATGTCTGCTTTGATGGCTAGAGAGTTAGACCTCTTAGAGCAGTTTAGAGACATGAGTTTCGCATGTGAGATCACCTCTGGTAGCATTAAGTTGGGTATGAGTCACCAGTGAACTCTTGAGTGACATCCGTGAGGGTTAGAAGTCTAACCTATTCTTGTCAGCCCAGTTAGAGTCCATAGTTGCAAAGAGAGAGAGTAGGTTTAGAGTTGGGCCTGATGGAGTCTTGAGATTTCAAGATAGGGTTTGTGTTCCTAGTGTACCCAAGCTTAGGAGAACGATCTTGGAAGAGGGCCATAGAAGTAGTCTGAGTATCCACCCGGCAGCGACTAAGATGTACCAGGACCTTAGGCAGATGTTTTGGTGGCTGGGTATGAAGAGAGAAGTTAATGAGTTTGTCCTTGCATGCCTAGTGTGTCATAAAGTTAAGATAGAACACCAAAAGCCTTCAGGGAAGTTGCAACCTTTAGAGATACCTGAGTGTAAGTGGGATAGCATCTCCATGGATTTCGTGGTGGGGTTACCTAGGACCCCCAAAGGTTTAGATTCCATTTGGGTTATTGTAGACAGGTTGACCAAATCTGCTCACTTTATCCCAATTAACATCAGATATTCCTTAGAGAGGTTGACTAGCTTGTACGTCAGTGAGATAGTTAGACTACACGGGGTTCCTTTTAGCATAGTCTCTGATAGAGATCCCAAATTTACTTCTAGATTTTGGGAGAGTCTTCATAAAGCCTTAGGGACCAAACTTAAGTTGAGTTCTGCTTACCACCCACAGACTAACGGCCAGATCGAGCACACCATCCAATCCTTAGAGGACCTCATGAGAGCCTGTGTGTTAGAGTAGAGGGGTAGTTGGGATAGTTTCTTACATTTGATAGAATTTACATACAACAATAGTTTTCACTCCAGTATAAGTATGGTGCTTTATGAGGCATTGTATGGTAGGAGATGTAGGACACCTCTATGTTGGGTAGATCCCGGTGAGAGCATTGCCTTAGGACCTGAGGTGGTTCAGCAGACCACTGAAAAGGTCCAGTTGATCCAAGAAAGGATGAGAGCAGCCCAGAGTAGGCAGAAGAGCTACTATGATAGGAGAAGAAATGACCTTGAATTTGTTGTAGGTGATCATGTATTTCTGAGAGTCACTCCATGGATTGAGGCTGGTAGGGCGTTGAAGTCCCATAAGCTCACACCTAGATTCATTGGTCCCTTTGAAATCCTAAAGTGTGTTGGCCTAGTTGTGTATCAAGTGGCCTTGCCACCATCTCTCTCAAATATCCATAGTGTCTTCCATATCTCTCAGCTCAGAAAATATGTTCATGATATGTCGCATGTGATCGAGTTGGACAACATCCAAGTGAAAGACAACTTGACATATGAAACACTACCACTGAGAATCGATGATCGTATGGTTAAGCAACTAAGGGGGAAAGAGATTTCCTTGGTCAAAGTAGTATGGGGAAGTGCTTCGGGCGAGGATGCCACCTGGGAATTAGAGGGCCAAATGCGTGATCCATATCCTGTAGAAGCAAGTTTCATTACTTCATGATGATGAATCAAGATTGATTCAAGGTGTTTTGATGATAACAAAGATGATGACAAAAAGCCCATGAGAATGAATTCAAGATTGAGTCAAGAACAATTCAAGAATCAAGAGAAAGATTCAAGAGAAGTTTCAAGTTTCAAGTTTTCAAGAATCAAGAATAATCAAGATCAAGATTAAAGAATCAAGAAGAGGCTTAATCAAGATAAGTACAAAAAAGTTTTTCAAAACATTGAGTAGCACATGAAGTTTTCACAAAAGCTTTTACCAAAGATTTTATACTCTTTGGTAATCTATTACCAGTTTACTGTAATCAATTACCAGTGGCAAGTTTTGTTTTCAAAAAGCTTTCAACTGAATTTACAACGTTCCAATCAATTTCAAAATGGTGTAATCGATTACAATATATTGGTAATCGATTACCACTGTGTTTGAACGTTGAAATTCAAATTCAAATGTGAAGAGTCACATCCTTTCACAAAAATGTTTTGTGTAATCGATTACAATGATTTGGTAATCGATTACCAGTGATAAGTTTTGAACAAAAATCAAAAGATGTAACTCTTCCAATGGTTTTCAAGTTTTTCTAAAGGTTATAACTCTTCTAATGGTTTTCTTGACCATACTTGAAGAGTCTATAAAAGTAAGACCTTAACTTGAATTTTTATATACATCGATTACAATCCTTTACAACCTTTGAATCTCTTTAAGCATCTTCTTGAATTTCTTCTTCTTCTTCTTCCTTTGCCAAAAGCTTTCTAAAGTTTTCTGGTTTTCCAAACCTTGAAAACAAAAGTGTTCTATTCATCTTTTTCATTCCCTTCTCCCTTTGCCAAAAAGAATTCGCCAAGGACTAACCGCCTGAATTATTTTTGTGTCTCTCTTCTCCCTTTTCTAAAAGAACAAAGGACTAACCGCCTGAATTCTTTTGTGTCTCCCTTCTCCCTTGTCAAAGAATTCAAAATGACACAGTCTGAGAATTCTTTTGATTCTTCCCTTTCCCATAAACAAAAGATTTCAAAGGACTAACCGCCTGAGAATTCTTTTGTTTCCCCATTCACAAAGTTTCAAAGGACTAACCGCCTGAGAACTTTGTCTTAACACATTGGAGGGTACATCCTTTGTGGTACAAGTAGAGGGTACATTTACTTGGGTTGTTGTGACTGAGAACAAGAGAGGGTACATCTCTTGTGGATCAGTTCTAGTGGAGGGTACATCCACAAGGTTGTTCAAAGAGAACAAGGGAGGATACATCCCTTGTGGATCTTTGCTTGTAAAGGAATTTACAAGGTTGAAAAGAAATCTCAAGGACTGCAAGTCGCTTGGGGACTGGATGCAGGCACAGGTTGTTGCCGAACCAGTATAAAACTCTTGTGTGTTTGTCTTCTTCTTCCCTACTCTTTTAATTTCCGTTGTGCACTTTAATTATCACTTTTACTTTTGGTTGTTTATATTTCTATTCTTTACTTTATGAACATTATAGTAAAAGCCTAAGAGGGGTAGATTTTTTAATTAGTAAAGGTTCAGTAATAATTAATTCAACCCCCCCTTCTTAATTATTTCAAGGCCACTTGATCCAACAAGTGGTATTAGAGCAGGTATCTTGTAGAAGTTTAACCACTTCAAGATTCATGGCCTCTTCAAATTCTTTGTTTCCTGAAGGAAATTCCATTCATAGACCACCTATCTTCAGTGGTGAGGGTTACCACTATTGGAAAACCCGTTTGCAGATTTTCATTGAAGCCATAGATTTAAACATTTGGGAAACAATAGAAATAGGACCTTACATACCTACTGTAGTAGATGTAAGCACTAGTACCACAACATAAAAACCTAGAGATAAGTGGATAGAAGAAGATAGAAGAAGAATCCAGTATGATCTTAAAGCCAAAAACATTATTACTTCAGCCCTAGGAATAGATGAGTATTTTAGAGTGTCAAACTGCACAAATGCCAAGGAGATGTGGGATACTCTCCAACTTACACATGAAGGAACCACTGATGTAAAAAGATCTAGCGTCAATACCCTTACACATGAGTATGAATTGTTTAGGATGAACCCTAATGAAAACATCCATAGCATGCAGAAAAGATTTACACATATAATTAACCATCTTGCCTCTTTAGGCAAAATCTTTCCTAATGAAGATTTGATTAATAAAGTTTTAAGATGCTTAAGTAGGGAATGGCAGCCCAAGGTAACTGATATTTTTGAAAGTAAAGATCTCTCTTCTATGTCTCTTGCTACTTTATTTGGAAAATTGCAGGAACATGAGATGGAACTCCAACGTCTTAATCAAAATGAAGAAACCGAAAAAAATAAGAGAAGTATAGCCCTTAAAGCCTCATCATCAATGCAAGAAACAAATGAAGAAGAAGATTCAGATGATGAAGAAGACTTCTCACTCTTTGTGAAGAAGTTTCAAAAATTTGTCTCAAGAAAAGAAGAATTGAGAGGCGTCAGAATTTCAACAATAGAAGAAGACTCTCAAGTTCTTAGATGTTACAAGTGCAACCAACTTGGTCACGTCAAAGCTATTGTCCTTCAAATGAAGAATGGCCTGAGAAAAGTGATAAGAAAATGTATGATGAAAGAAGGACCAAGAAGGCCTACATTGCATGGGATGACAATGATTCATCTGATGGTTCAGAAAAGGAAATCAACCTTCTAACCAAGGACTATGAAAGTGATGAGAACATCTCTCAAGAAGATTAAGCAAAAAGTAAAAAATATGACTTCCATCTTTGAAGAACTAGATGCTTTAATCATGAAAAAGGTAACATCAAAACCATTCTTTTTAAAATTTTATTTTGATTGAAATTTTCCTTTCAATTAATTTCGATTATGATGACTAACAAAATTTTATTTGTTTGTCTTGATTAATTGAAATTGTGAGTATGTGTTTATATGTTCTTGATTGAGTTAATTTTATTTCTCAAAGCATGAAGTCTCCTTTAAATATTTTTGATAATATCTATGATCTTTATTCTTCAATATTTGTGTTGATTATTGTGATATAATTATATATATATATATATATGTTTCCTTTAAATAATTATGCATGATTTTGAATATGATATGTGAATTACTTGATTAAGGTTCTTTCATAAAGTTTTTTTTTTTTTAAATTCAATGTTATATATATTTTCTTTAAGAAGGTACTTTGATATTCATTCAAATCCTTTTTCCCTTAAAAGTCATTCAGCATTTAGTTTTGGCTGAAATGCTCTCTGGTAATCGATTACAACAATAGTGTAATCGATTACAGGCAGTTAAGAAGGGTGTAATCGATTACCAAATATTGTAATCGATTACAACGCGTCCCTGCCCCTATATATTCAAAATTCAAAATCAGAAATCTGCAACTTCTCATTTTTTCAAAAACCCTCGTTCCCAATTCTTCCTTCTGTCATATCTCACTCATTTCTTGTCCAAATCACTCCCCACAAAGCCCAAACTTCATCTTTTTTCATTCTCTTTCATTTGAATCGATTGAAATTTCAAATAATCCCTTCTAATGGAAGAACCATCAAAGAAGCGAAAGGGTTCTTCGAGTCAGAGTCAACGACATTCTGAGACTGAGGAAACACTGAATCTTTCCTCTATTCACTCTACCTCATTGTTTTCATCTGAAGAACAGCGGATATGGTACACAAATCTCTTCTCTTCTCATTCCATTATTGATCCAAAATTCATTGATGTGGATTTCTTTTCAAATGAGAGTTTTGAATGCTTTTAGGCATTTGAAAACTCCAATCTTATTCCTTTGATGTCCTTAAAATTACTTGTTTACTCTGATTTAGTTAAAGCCTTCTATTCAAACCTAGAAATCCAAGAAGGCACTTTAATTTATGAAGTTTATGGGATTAAAATGGTCATTGACCAATCCCTATTCTATGATTTAACCCAATTATCCAATGAAGGTGTACCATTTGAAGGTACACTGATTGATGATTGGAAATATGAATTCTCTATGCATGATACTTGCCGGTTGGTTTGCACCAACCAAGCGGATATGACCGGAAGGCTTCTTGCCGGTTCATTGGCTTTTGAAAGCCGCATCCTTCATTACCTCATTGTTCGTATCTTGCTTCCAAGATCCTCAAACCTTGCACAGGTTTCTGAAGAAGATCTTATTGTTATGTGGGCTTTTCATAAAGGCCGATAAATTGATTGGGCACACTTAGTTCGATATCGCATGCATAAGACTTTGTGATTAAATGCTCCATTGCCATATCCACACCTAATCACCCTCTTCCTTCAACACTTCAACATCCCTCTTGATTTTGAACCTTATGTTCCAATCAAGAGATCCTTTCTAATAGGCACTACTATAATTGCATCCTTTGGTTATCAAAAAGAGCATGATGGCTCTTGGGTGAAAAAGGGTGCTCGACCCATTGATGAAGAAGGACATTTACATGGTGGAGAAGATTCCTCTCTTCTTCAAAAGATTTTGGATAGGTTCGATGGTCTTCAAACCTTCGTTGGTGAAAGGTTTGATACTTTGGAGTTACAAGTGGACATGCGATTCAATGAAATGGAGTCAAGAATCACCAAGGTCGAAAAAGATGTCTCTTACATCTGTACAAGCTTTGATCTACCACCACCACCACCACCATCATCTTAGTTTTCTATTATGTTTAATATTATTAGTACTTTGATTTCTAGTCGTGTATTTGGCTATATTATTATGATATTTGAACAATTTAGTATTTCTTTTATTTGCATGGTATGATTGAACAATTATGAATTATGCTATATGACTATGTGGTTTTTATATATTTGATCTATTCATGTTTCTTGCTTCATGATTGGTTTATATTCTTTAATGAATGTCTTGTGAATGATTAGTAGTGTATGTATGTTTTTTACTTGTTACGCACTTTGGCTTTTTGTTGATGCCAAAGGGGGAGAGAAATAGGGACTAAATCAAGAACGCACATAAGTAATTAACTTAATTTCAAGTGAAGCATAAACTCAAAAACAAAGGGGGAGAATATGGAGAATTAAGTGAGATATCGACTAGGAAAAAGTGTGTGTATGTGTTTCTTGATTTCAGGGTTGTCATCATCAAAAAGGGAGAGATTGTAGAAGCAAGCTTCATTGCTTCATGATGATGAATCAAGATTGATTCAAGGTGTTTTGATGATAACAAAGATGATGACAAAAAGCCCATGAGAATGATTTCAAGATTGAGTCAAGAACAATTCAAGAATCAAGAGAAAGATTCAAGAGAAGTTTCAAGTTTCAAGTTTTCAAGAATCAAGAATAATCAAGATCAAGATTAAAGACTCAAGATTCAAGAATCAAGAAAAGGCTCAATCAAGATAAGTACAAAAACATTTTTCAAAACATTGAGTAACACATGAAGTTTTCACAAAAGCTTTTACCAAAGAGTTTTTACTCTCTGGTAATCGATTACCAGTTTATTGTAATTGATTACCAGTGGCAAGTTTTGTTTTCAAAAAGCTTTTAACTGAATTTACAACGTTCCAATCAATTTCAAAATGGTGTAATCGGTTACAATATATTGGTAATCGATTACCAGTGTGTTTGAACGTTGAAATTCAAATTCAAATGTGAAGAGTCACATCATTTCACAAAAATGCTTTGTGTAATCGATTACAATGATTTGGTAATCGATTAACAGTGATAAGTTTTGAAAAAAAATCAAAAGATGTAACTCTTCCATGTAGAAGCAAAGCTTCATGGTGAATCAAAGGTGATTCAAAGGTGTTTTGATGATAACAATGATGATAACAAAAGATGATGACAAAGGTGATGACAAAAAGCTCAAAGATCAATGAAAGAACAACTCAAGTGACTCAAAGATCAATCAAAGAACAACTCAAGTGAATCAAGAACAATTCAAGAGTTCAAGATAAGAATCAAGAACAATTCAAGACTCAAGAAGAAAGTTAAGAGTCAAGAATCAAGCTTCAAGGTTCAATATCTTAAGAATCAAGATCAAGATTCAAGACTCAAGATTCAAGAATCAAGAAAAGGCTTAATCAAGATAAGTATGAAAAGTTTTTTTCTCAAAAATTGAGTAGGACATGATTTTTCTCAAAACATGTTTACCAAAGAGTTTTTACTCTCTCGTAATCGATTACCAGATTGTTGCAATCGATTACCAGTAGCAAAATTGTTTTGAAAAAGTTTTCAAATTGAATTTACAACGTTCCAATTAATTTCAAAAAGTTGTAATCGATTACAATGTTTTGGTAATCGATTACCAGTGCCTTTGAACGTTGAAATTCAAATTCAAATGTGAAGAGTCACATCCTTTCACATAAAAGCCTTGTGTAATCGATTACACTGATTTGGTAATCGATTACCAGTGATTGTTTCTGAATAAATCAAAAGATATAACTATTCAAAAGGTTTTTGACTTTTTCAAATTGGTTTTAAGTTTTTCTAAAAGTTATAACTCTTCTAAATGGTCTTCTTGACCAGACATGAAGAGTCTATAAAAGCAAAGCTTTGTTTTGCATTTTCATTCATTCATCCAATCTTGAATACTTTTCCAATCAATCTCTTACAATCCTTTACAAGCCTTGAATCTCTTTGAACTTCTTCTTCTTCTTTGTACCAAAAGCTTTCTAAAGTTTTCTGGTATTCTAAACCTTGAAAACTTCTGCTATTCATCTTTTCATTCTCTTCTCCCTTTGCCAAAAAAAATTCGCCAAGGACTAACCGCCTGAATTCTTTTTGTGTCTCTCTTCTCCCTTTTCCAAAAGAACAAAGGACTAACCGCCTGAATTCTTTTGTGTCTCCCTTCTCCCTTGTCAAAGAATTCAAAATGACACAGTCAGAGAATTCTTTTGATTCTTCCCTTTCCCTAATACAAAAGTGTTTAAAGGACTAACCGCCTGAGAATTCTTTTGTATCCCCATTCCCAAAGTATCAAAGGTTTAACAGCCTGAGATCTTTTTCTTAACACATTGGAGAGTACATCCTTTGTGGTACAAGTAGAGGGTACATCTACTTGGGTTTGACTGAGAACAAGAGAGGGTACATCTCTTGTGGATCAGTTCTAGCGGAGGGTACATCCATTAGGTTCAAAGAGAACAAGGGAGGGTACATCCCTTGTGGATCTTTGCTTGTAAAAGGATTTTATCAAGGTTGAAAGATATCTCAAGGACCGCAAGTGGCTTGGGGACTGGATGTAGGCATGGGTTGTTGCCGAACCAGTATAAAAACTCTTGTGTGTTTGTCTCCTTCTTCCCTACTCTTTTACTTTCCGATGTGCATTTAATTTTCGTTTTTACTTTCTATTAAGTTTCTCTTCTACTCTTTATTCTCTTAACAATTTAGTAAAAGCCTTAGAAGAGTAATTTTTTAATTAGTAAAGGTTTAGGAATAATTAATTCAATCCCCCTTCTTAATTATTTTGAGGCCACTTGATCCAACAAGTGGTATCAGAGCAGGTTTCTTGTAGATAGTTTAACAACTTCAAGATTAATGGCCTCTTTAGATTCTTTGTTTTTCAAAAGTATTTTCAGGAATAGGTTATTCCAAGATCATGATGAAGACCATGTCAACTTGTGTCTCATGACAAAATCTGATGATAATAACAAAGAAGATTCAGTAAGGAAGAAATGGTACATAGACAGTGGATGTTCCAAGCACATGACGGATGATGTATCCAAATTCACAACTATTTCCCCCAAGAATAGTGGACATGTTACATACGGCGACAACAACAAGGGCAAAATTATTGGAGTCGATAAAATAGGTACGAGTTCTTCTACTCCTATTGAAAATGTGTTGCTTGTAGAAGGTTTGAAGCATAGTTTATTAAGTGTTAGTCAATTATGTGATAAAGGATATAAAGTATCTTTTGATTCTGAAAAATGTGTTATTAAACATGAGCATGACAAAGATATTGAACATATAAGTTTTAGAGAAAATAATGTTTACATGATTGATCTAAAACAAAAATCTGAAAATGATAGATGTTTTTTAAGTAAAGATTGTGATCCATGGTTATGGCATAAAAGAATTGCTCATATTAACATGGATCATCTAAATAGACTAATTTCAAAAGATCTAGTTATTGGTTTGCCAAAATTAAAATTTGAAAAAGATAAGTTATGTGATGCATGCCAAAAAGGTAAACAAACAAAAGTATCTTTTAAATCTAAAAATATTGTTTCCACCACTCAACCATTGCAATTATTACACATGGATTTGTTTGGATCATCTAGGGTCATGAGTTTTGGCGGAAGTTACTATGCATTAGTAATTGTTGATGACTATTCTAGGTATACTTGGACTTTATTTCTTACTCATAAAAATGATGAATTTCATGCATTTAGAAGACTTGCCAAAGTCATTCAAAACAAAAAGAATCTCAAAATTATCTCCATCAGAAGTGATCATGGAGGTGAATTTGAAAACAATGATTTTGAAATATTTTGTGATGAATATGGAATAGAACACAACTTTTCTACCCCTAGGACACCCCAACAAAATGGAGTAGTAGAAAGGAAAACTAAAGCCCTGGAAGAAATTGCTAGAACTCTTTTAAATGACACACCACTTCCAAAATACTTTTGGGCAGAAGCGGTTAACACCGCATGTTATATTATGAACAGAGCCTTAATCATACCCATTCTTAAGAAAACCCCATATGAACTTTTTAATAATAGAAAACCAAATATTGCTCATTTACATGTTTTTGGATGTAAATGTTTTGTTCTAAACAATGGTAAAGAAAGCCTAGGAAAGTTTGATGCCAAGGCAGATGAAGGTATCTTCCTTGGGTATTCCTTACATAGTAAAGCATTTAGAATATACAACAAAAGAACCATGAAAATTGAGGAATCAATACATGTTACTTTTGGTGAAACTAATATCACCTCCTCGAGAAAGGAGTTTGTTGATGATATTGCAGATACTTTGGAAGATACTCAAAATGAAGAAAGAAATCTGAAAAGAAAGAGAGATGATGAAGACAAGAATGATCAAGATGACACAGCACAAGAAAACGATGATCTTCCCAAAGAATGGAAAACTTCAAGAAATCATCCTCTTGACAACATCATCGGTGATATCTCAAAAGGGGTAACAACTAGACACTCTCTTAAAGATTTATGCAATAATATGGCATTTGTTTCATTAATAGAACCTAAAAACTTTAAAGAAGCTATTATAGATGACCATTGGATAGTAGCTATGCAAGAAGAATTAAATCAATTTGAAAGAAATGATGTATGGGAATTAGTAGAAAAACCTTCAGATTATCCAATCATAGGAACTAAGTGGGTATTTAGAAATAAATTGGATGAAAATGGTATAGTAATTAGAAATAAAGCTAGACTTGTAGCAAAAGGATATAACCAAGAAGAAGGTATAGACTATGAAGAAACTTTTGCACCTGTAGCTAGATTAGAAGCCATTAGGATGTTATTAGCATATGCATCCGTTATGAATTTTAAATTATATCAAATGGATGTCAAGAGTGCTTTCTTAAATGGTCTAATTCAGGAGGAGGTATATGTGGAACAACCTCCTGGGTTTAAAGAGTCACAAAAACTAGACCATGCCTATAGATTAAAGAAGACACTTTATGGCTTAAAAGAAGCACCTAGGGCTTGGTATGAAAGATTAAGTAAATTCCTATTAAAAAAGAATTTTAATAGAGGGAAGGTAGATACCACATTATTCATAAAAAAGAAGGATAACGATATCTTGTTGGTACAAATTTATGTTGATGATATAATTTTTGGATCTACTAATGAATCTTTGTGCAAGGAGTTTTCTATTGATATGCAAAGTGAGTTTGAAATGTCCATGATGGGTGAGTTAAATTACTTTCTTGGACTAGAAATCAAACAAACAAATGATGGGATCTTTGTCAATCAAACAAAGTATTGCAAAGAACTCATTAAGAGATTTGGAATGGAAAACTCAAAACACTTGGCTACTCCTATGAATACAAGTTGTTATCTTGACAAAGATGAATCCGGTCAACCTGTTGATCCAATGCAATATAGAGGTCTGATTGGATCTCTACTTTACTTATCTGCAAGTAGGCTAGATATTATGTTTAGTGTATGCATATGTGCAAGATTTCAATCAGATCCAAAGTTTTCACATTTAATGGCAGTAAAAAGAATCATAAGATATCTATTAGGAACAGTTAGTTTAGGATTATGGTACCCTAAGAATTCTTTATGCAACCTAGTAGGATACTCAGATTCAGATTTTGCTGGATAAAAAACAGATAGGAAAAGTACTAGTGGTACATGTCAATTCATAGGGTCTGCACTTGTTTCTTGGAATAGCAAGAAACAAAATAGTGTTGCATTATCCACAGCAAAAACAGAATACATTTCTACTGGTAGTTGTTGTGCACAGATTTTGTGGATGAAGCAACAACTATCTGACTATGGAATAGTATTAGATCACATTCCCATAAAATGTGACAACACAAGTGCCATAAACATATCTAAAAATCCAGTTCTTCACTTTAGAACTAAGCATATAGAAATTAGACATCATTTTATTCGAGATCATGTTTTAAAAGGTGATGTTGTTTTAGAGTTTATTGATACTAAAAATCAACTTGCAGACATCTTTACAAAACCACTAAGTAAAGATACCTTCTATAACATTAGAAGAGAGTTAGGACTAATAGATGTTAGTGACTTATCAAAATAAATCTCTATTATTATGGTATTTGAACAATTTACTATTTCCTTATTTGCATGGTTTGGTTGAACAAGTATGTTATTTGGCTATGTGGATTTTATAGTTAATCTATTTATGATTGTTGCTTCATGATTTGGTTGATGGTTCTTCATAAATGTTGTTTGAATGTTTAGTTATATTTGCATACTTAAATTTTGATACGCACTTTGGTTTTTTGTTGATGCCAAAGCGGGAGAGAAATGGGATTAAATCAAGAACTCACATGAGTAATCAACTTAATTTTAAGATAAGCATAAATTCAAAAACAAAGGGGGAGAATTTATGTGAGTGATAGACTAGGAAAAAGTGTGTGTGTGTGTTTCTTGATTTCAGGAGTTGTCATCATCAAAAAAAGGGAGATTGTAGAAGCAAAGCATCATGGTGAATCAAAGGTGATTCAAAGGTGTTTTGATGATAACAATGATGATAAAAAAAGATGATGACAAAGGTGATGACAAAAAGCTCAAAGATCAATCAAAGAACAACTCAAGTGACTCAAAGATCAATCAAAGAACAACTCAAGTGAATCAAGAACAATTCAAGAGTTCAAGATAAGAATCAAGAACAATTCAAGACTCAAGAAGAAAGTTTAGAGTCAAGAATCAAGATTCAAGGTTCAAGATCTCAAGAATCAAGATCAAGATTCAAGAATCAAGAGAAGGCTTAATCAAGATAAGTATGAAAAGTTTTTTTCTCAAAAATTGAGTAGCACATGATTTTTCTCAAAACATGTTTACCAAAGAGTTTTTACTCTCTGGTAATCGATTACCAGATTTTTGTAATCGATTACCAGTAGCAAAATTGTTTTGAAAAAGTTTTCAAATTGAATTTACAACGTTCCAATTAATTTCAAAAAGTTGTAATCGATTACAATGTTTTGGTAATCGATTACCAGTGCCTTTGAATGTTGAAATTCAAATTCAAATGTGAAGAGTCACATCCTTTCACATAAAAGCCTTGTGTAATCGATTACACTGATTTGGTAATCGATTACCAGTTATTGTTTCTGAATAAATCAAAAGATGTAACTCTTTAAAAGGTTTTTGACTTTTTCAAATTAGTTTTAAGTTTTTCTAAAAGTTATAACTCTTCTAAATGGTCTTCTTGACCAGACATCAAGAGTCTATAAAAGCAAAGCTTTCTTTTCCATTTTCATACATTCATTCAATCTTGAATACTTTTCTAATCAATCTCTTACAATCCTTTACAAGCCTTGAATCTCTTTGAACTTCTTCTTCTTCTTTGTACCAACAGCTTTCTAAAGTTTTTTGGTATTCTAAACCTTGAAAACTTATGCTATTCATCTTTTCATTCTCTTCTCCCTTTTCCAAAAAGAATTCGCCAAGGACTAACCGCCTGAATTCTTTTTGTGTCTCTCTTCTCCCTTTTCCAAAAGAACAAAGGACTAACCGCCTGAATTCTTTTGTGTCTCCCTTCTCCCTTGTCAAAGAACTCAAAACGACACAGTCTGACAATTCTTTTGATTTTTCCCTTCCCCTAATACAAAAGTGTTCAAAGGACTAACCGCCTGAGAATTCTTTTGTATCCCCATTCCCAAACTATCAAAGGTTTAACATCCTGAGATCTTTGTCTTAACACATTGGAGGGTACATCCTTTGTGGTTCAAGTAGAGGGTACATCTACTTGGGTTTGACTGAGAACAAGAAAGGGTACATCTCTTGTGGATCAATTCTAGTGGAAGGTACATCCATTAGGTTCAAAGAGAACAAGGGAGGGTACATCCCTTGTGGATCTTTGCTTGTAAAAGGATTTTATCAAGGTTGAAAGATATCTCAAGGACCGCAGGTGGCTTGGGGACTGGATGTAGGCACGGTTGTTGCCGAACCAGTATAAAAACTCTTGTGTGTTTGTCTCCTTCTTCCCACCTCTTTTACTTTCCGCTGTGCATTTAATTTCCGTTTTTACTTTCTGTTAAGTTTCTCTTCTACTCCTTATTCTCTTAACAATTTAGTAAAAGCCTTAGAAGAGTAATTTTTTAATTAGTAAAGGTTTAGGAATAATTAATTCAACCCCCCTTCTTAATTATTTTGAGGTCACTCGATCCAACATTCCAATGGCTTTCAAGTTTTTCTAAAGGTTATAACTCTTCTAATGGTTTTCTTGACCAGACTTGAAGAGTCTCTAAAAGCAAGACCTTAACTTGAATTTTTATATAAATTGATTACAATCCTTTACAACCTTTGAATCTCGTTAAGCATCTTCTTGAATTTCTTCTTCTTCTTCCTTTGCCAAAAGCTTTCTAAAGTTTTCTGGTTTTCCAAACCTTGAACACAAAAGTGTGCTATTCATCTTTTTCATTCCCTTCTCCCTTGCCAAAGAGAATTCGCCAAGGACTAACCGCCTGAATTCTTTTTGTGTCTATCTTCTCCCTTTTCCAAAAGAACAAAGGGCTAACCACCTGAATTATTTTGTGTCTCCCTTCTCCCTTGTCAAAGAATTCAAAACGACACAGTATGAGAATTCTTTTGATTCTTCCCTTTCCCATAAATAAAAGATTTCAAAGGACTAACCGCATAAGAATTCTTTTGTTTCCCCATTCACAAAGTTTCAAAGGACTAACCGCTTGAGAACTTTGTCTTAACACATTGGAGGGTACATCCTTTGTGGTACAAGTAGAGGGTACATCTACTTGGGTTGTTGTGATTGAGAACAAGAGAGGGTACATCTCTTGTGGATCAATTCTAGTGGAAGGTACATCCACTAGGTTGTTCAAAGAGAACAAGGGAGGGTACATCCCTTGTGGATCTTTGCTTGTAAAGGAATTTACAAGGTTAAAAATAAATCTCAAGGACCGCAGGTCGCTTGGGGACTGGATGTAGGCACGGGTTGTTGCCAAACCAGTATAAAACTCTTGTGTGCTTGTCTTCTTCTTCCCTACTCTTTTAATTTCCGTTGTGCACTTTAATTATCACTTTTACTTTTGGTTAAGTTTATATTTCTATTCTTTACTTTCTTAACATTATAGTAAAAGCCTAAGAAGGGTAGATTTTTTAATTAGTAAAGGTTCAGTAATAATTAATTCAACCCCCTCTTCTTAATTATTCAGAGGCCAATTGATCCAACATATCCTACCTTATTTGATACCGGTATGTTTCGGGGGCGAAATTTCTTTTAAGGGGGATGGAATTGTAACAACTTTTAAGCTTTCCTATAAATAAATGATAAACAAATAAAATCAGTTAGGTCATAATTTCCCCACTATATAAACCTACTTTTAACCTAGAGAAGCTTTTACAAAACACCTTCTGTCCCTTTTTCTTTTACTGACGCACAAGAACCCTAACAGAGCAACCGGAGGAGAAGCTCTAGAGAGCATCAGAAACGCCACAATTGCTAATGGAGAATGTTTGAGCGACTATATTGAGGTAAGGGATGAGTTACTCATACTTGAGGATTAGAAGAAGCATGTATAGGGATCCTTAGAGGATCAATTCTGGGTTATTTTGGGTTGTTTCTTTTTCTTTTTTTCTCTAAAATTAAGTTCTATGTTTTTTTAAATTGTTTCGCTTGTCATTGTGATTGAATTTTACTCGTGCAAGATTTGTTTTTTTTATATGTTTCCAGCTTTGAATTTTACATGAATCATTTACATGCTTCAAGCTTTGATTTCAAATTTTGAATTGTATAATATACGCGTTAATTCCTTTTTATATACGATCCCCTAACGTTAATGACCAAACCTCAAATGGATTTTTTTTTTTGTATGAATGATTCTTATGGCCTGGACTTTCTGAGTTTGGCATTAAGCAGCATCGCACCCCTATGTCCTTTGGTTATAATAATTAATTAGTTGTGAAGATGGATATAAGAGTTGCTTTCCAAATGTTTAATGGTCTAAAAAGAATTGCAGCGGGTAAAGAAAAAAGAACTGGTATGTTAAGGTGTAGTATGTATGTTTAATATGTTAATGAATTTTTAATATTAAATTGATAAACGGATTGTGGCAGGTGAGCATTCTTTCAAGGTGCAATAATATATGTTAATAATTGGAAATATTAATTCATAAACGGTTGTGTAGTAGTGAAGCTTTAATTTACATATATATAGACACACACACACACATATAAAGTAGATATCAGGCTTTTTGGTGAAAGTGCCCTGTACGTGATTCCTCGTGGCACTGTTTTTGCTGTTTGAGATTTCCTATAGCAGTTTAACATATATATTGGAGCATTAAGAAACATTGGGAAGTATACAAAATGGTTTGGTACTGTGTTTATTTTTGTCTTAGTGTATTTCAAGTATGCATCTTCATCGTGATGTGTAATAATAATAATAATAATAATAGGAATAAATAAAATAAGGTTATAGAAACTATTGTTTCACAGTGATTATTTTTGTTACTTTATAAATTAATTGTTGTAGAAGCTTTTTTTATTATTTTGTTGAATTAATATATTTCAATTTAATTTATATTTTTTTTTTGTTTTGTTGCGTCAAGTAAATGTTACTATTGAATGATATGTGTAGGATGCATGGGATGCGATAAATTATTATATTATAAATTGTGAATTACATGATTGTTGAGATGTTGTATGTATTGAGTTGTGAGCTATGAATTATGTAATCACACAACTGTAAGACCCTTTAAGGGCGACGAGTTAATACGCGATGAGTTGTGATGGGATCCACTGTGGGAACCTGACGATGAGTTAATACGCGATGAGGTGCGATGAGTTAAAATAATTTAAAAAACAATAATTGGGATTTTGAAAACAATTGAGTAGTTGTGTGCATTGCATAATCCATAGGTTTTTTTTCTGGGTTGGACCTGAATCAGGAGGGAGAGGCCCTAACGGACTCTTTGGAGTGTAAGCCTTCGGGGTCACTCGGTTTGAGTGCTCCTTTAAGCCTGTGTCAATCTCACATGGTTGGAGCATTCTCGTAAAACAGCATGACCCTGACTGGTCTCCCTATGATTTTACTTAGTGAGAGTGATCGAAAATACCCATTGTGTGGTGTGTCTTGTCATGTACTCCTAGGTGCTCAACAAGGTTTTTCACTGAAAAATGGTACCACATTGCATGTAGGCTTGAGTATAGAGTATTTGTTGCATAACACATGTGTTTGACTTTCATTCAGTTAACAATTGTGATTTGATGTTATTTTCTGGAGTGTGTGAACTTGAATGGACGTGAATAATGTGTGTGATTTTGTGAAGTGATGTTATTTATACAAATTCAGCTTTGAGTATTATATGTTTTACATGCTCTAATGTTTTATTATATATGAATGTGATAATTCATTCTCGATGTGCGTTTGTGTTTGGGCTGATTGCCATTTTTTTCAAGTGAGCCATCACATGATGAGTTCCACGCTAGAGATGGAGAGACTTAGTCTGTGATAGGGATATGCTCTGATAAGTGTGACATTGGGGCATAGGATTGTACTTCGCATGTTATAATTTCCGTTAATGATATGATTGTGTTATATCTTCTATTTTAGTTTTTTGTTATTCAGATGAACGACCTTGTTTTGAGCCGGGATAACCTTTTTTTTTATTTGAACAATTTCTACTATGTTTTCACTAAGTATATATGAACCTTTTATTCTTTTCAATTGATCTAAAGTCAATGTGTTTTTAGAAGAAAAAAATTCTGCATGATTTTATTTCCTTTTATTCGTTATTTGTGAGGGTAGAAGGTGTCACATTTAGTATCTCTGCCAACTTCTAACATTTCTTTTAGGCTCGTCTGCTAACTTTCTTAACATTTCAAAAGTATTATCATCACCAAAGATCCTTTAAACCAATTTAGGAAAGTCTTGTTATGCTCTTTCAACACCCTATTCTTGGTCATTTTTGGGTACTTTCCTTGACTAAGGCTTCATGACAATTGACAAACTATGTATGACAGAACTTACTATTATTTAGTATATACAAATGAGCTTGTTACAATTCCTCTGGACCCAGAGTTATAACATGCAGCTCTCGTGAACCCTTACCTCTCTCTCTCTCTCTCGCCATGCCGAGACTGAGGAAGCCCAACTGGTTTTGCCTTTTGAATGTACTTTAAACAAAATTCAATAGTTTCTTCTACAATATAGCTTTCAACAATTGATGCTTCAGGACAGTGTAGATTCTATGTATACCCTTTTAAGATCTTCATGTATCTCTCAACCGGGTACATCCACCATAAATAAACGGGACCACACAATTTAATTTCCCTTACAAGATGAACAATTAAGTGAACCATGATGTCAAAAAATGAAGGAGGAAAATACATCTCCAACTGACACAAGATAATACCACCCTCACTCTCCAAGTCATCTAACTTTATAGGGACAATGACTTTTCTACAAACAACATTGAAGAAAAAGCACAGGCGAGTTATGGCATGCCTCACTTTATTAAGTAAAATGTGTCGAATTGCCACGACTAACAATTGTTGCATCAAGACATGAATTTTAGATCTTTCAGCTACACAAGGCTCTTAATATTTGAAGAGTATCCTTGTGACAGTTTGACACAACGCGGACACTGACAGAAACATGTCTTCTCCTTTCTTGACAAAGTATGACATCCTAGAGGCAAGTATATTTTGTTACCATTAGACATTGGATGTAACTATTCACGTATATCCATCTCAGCTAGATCTTGATGAGTATTCAAACCATCCTTTGTCTTGCCATGAATGTTAAGAAGTGTTTCGATGACACTATCACACACATTTTCTCCACATGCATAACATCGATACAATGTCTAATATCTAGATAAAACCAATATGGAGGATCAAACAATATCGACCTCTTCTTTGATATGCAACTTTTACTGGTCAACTTCTTTTGGGTCTTTCCAAATATAGTATTGATGTCCTCAACCCGCTCAAGAACCAGCTGACCAGTTAAAGGTATCGGCGCACTTTCATGCTCTTGACTTCCATTAAAAGTTTTTTCAATCACTGGTAAGGGTGATAAGGTTTCATAAAACATCGATATCGAGTGTATACTATTTTTCTTCCATGTTTGAATTATACGTAGCTTATGTTTTCTTCACAGATAGGGCATGCACAATGGCCCTTAACACTGTATCCACTCAAATTCCTATATGCTGGAATGTGATTAATGGTACAAAATAACATTGCATGCAACTTGAATGTCTCATTTTGATACCCATCAAACACGACAACCCCTCGTTCCACAACTTTGTCAAGTCTTCAATAAAGGAACTGAGATAAACCTCGATGTCATTTTTTGGCTGTCTTCGGCTCGATATCATTATAGACAACATCATGTATTTTCGCTTCGTGCATAACAAAGGAGGCAAGTTGTAAATTACTGGCAAAATAGGCCATGAACTGTGTTAAGTGCTTAAACTGCCATAGGGATTCATTCCATCAATGGCAAGTCTAAGCCTAAGATTTCTTGCCTCTTTGCCAAAATTTGGATACAAATGATTAATCTTCTTCCACTGGTAGGAATCAGCTGGATAGTGGAGCATTCCATCGCAATTTCTTCCATTTGCATGTCACGTAATGTCTTTTGCATCATCTCCATTAACAAATAGATGCTTAAACCTTGGAATGATCGGAAGATACCTAAACACCTTCACTGGGGGACTTTTTTTGTGTTTTCATCATTGCTACACTCGTCATCATCTTTCACTTTGTACCGTGGTACCCCACACCTGGGGCATTTATGCATTTCTTCAAACTCATGTTTGTATAGTATGCCATCATTAGGGCATGCATGAATTTTTTGATACTCCATACCCATTGAACACAGTTCACCTAATAGTAACTTTTTGGCAATGTGTTTTCCTTTGGAAGCATATCCAACACTACCTGAAGCAGTGAAGTGAAGCTTTTGTCACTCCACCCATATCTAGTATTCACATTAATTAGACTTAACACCACTGATAACAGCGTCAAAGACTTGTTCAACCTCGGATACAAAGGCTTCTTCGAATCACTTTCTAATGTATCATACATAGGGGAATGTGCTTGCTGAAAAGACTCTTGTCCAAGATCACAAATTATATCCTCTAATCGATCTCCTATTTCTAAATCAACTGGTTTAGTTTGAGACACCCTCTGCATGTCTATGAATTCACTATGTCATATCCATCTCGTATAATTCTTCTTAATCCCATCACACAGAAGATATTCGCGTATGTCGTCTAGTACTTGTCATCTCCATTCAAACATTTTATACAAGAACAAAAATATTTTCTATCCTCATTCGGTCGACTTCTTTCAGAGGTAAATTGCAAGAACTGTTCAACGCCTTCCTCATACGCAAGGCTCATGCGACTTGCATTCACCCAGCTTCGATCCATCTAATTAATAACTCTGTGATACTCACAAAGTTATTTCATACATGAAAACCTCACTTTTTTCACTATAGGTGTGGCCCTAAATTTGATGAAATTTCTGCAACATTTCAGATTTATACATAAAGGTTAAGTCTCTTTTCTTAAATTTGATGAAATTTCGGCAGCATTTCAGATTGATCTCTAAGTACACGACATGAAAGCAGTGACATGAATTCCACCACAATCAAGTATGCACTCAGGGAACAAAGTGAAATGCATTGTACTAAAATTTCATAAAATTTAAGAAAAGAAAGTTAATCTATACATATGAATCTACTATAAAAACATGACTCTTTCTTAACTGTCCAAATGGACAAATCAAGATTCAATACAACGATTAATCTAAACTGTCTGAAAGAATCATTATGTTGAATCTCAAATGGGAAACTAAGGTTCACTCATAATGAACATAACTTGTATATAAAACAATAGTCATTAATCACATAACACAAGTTATAAAAGCATTCATATCAAAAAAGATCATGAAAGACATTCATACTTGTGAAGATGGTCACTAACAATAACAATCAATGTTGTGATGACGATGCAAACAACAAAAGGAAAAGTGCCTACAAATTACAATTACAACTACAAAACTGTTATTTAAAAGGACTAAAATAAAAAAATATATTTAAAGGACTAAAAAAACTCCTATTTTATAGGGACCAAAATATTATTTAAGCCTAAAATAAATTATAAAATTATAAAATATTTTCATAAGGTCAAGTGAATTTTATATAATTATTTTGATAATGATAAAGAATTCAAATAATTTGTATGAATTCTTAAATTTAAATTAATTATTGTTTTATACACTAAAAATGTATTTGAAGGAAAAAAAAATAGAGAAATTATCATGATGTCAATTGAATATAGGGAATAATTATGTTCTTCCGTCAAATTTCTTACACTAAAAATGTATTTGAAGGAAAATGTATATTGATAGTTTTCTAGACTTGATGTGGTTTGAGTCACACATAAATATTGCATGAAGTGAATTGTCACTAGGAAAATTAGTGTCTAACAAAATTTCTTGTCAAAACTTAAGGTATTTAAGCAAAGTCATCATTAGGTACATATCATCAATGATAATTCATTACTTTCTCTCTTTCACATACTGATTAATTATCAAATTCTCTGCAGGTAATCACCATTGGAATCCTGTCACTGTATATATGACTGTTAAAGTCCATATCTTTATTGTCAAATCATATTCCTGAATAGAAAGTATATTATCTATCTATCTATATATATATATATATATATATATATATATATATATATATATATATATATATATATATATATATATATATAGATATAAATAGAAACAGTAGTTGAGGTGTGATCTGTAATAGTGAGTGATCAACAACTATGCATCAAACTGAGAAGAAGAAAGAGTGAGATATCAAAGCAATGGCAATGGAGTTCCACTTCCACATTTCTTCTCTTTATCATTTTGTTCCTCTCCTCAACAACAACAACAAGCACCATTGAGTATGCTTGCAAATTCTCCCACCACTCTCCTCAACTATTAATATGGGCACTGGCCTTGTGCTTGTGCATCCTCTAGGTTGCTTAGCTCACTTTTCATCATGCTAGACGAAATAGAAACAGAAAGAGAGGTACCTGACAGAGACACGACACCTCGATGAGATGTGACGGTGGCGGAAGACGTTAAAAGCGGAGTGTGAAGACACAACGCTGTAGTATGCTGTGGTGGCGAAAGATAGAAGGCAAATAGAAAGAGAGTGGAGATAGAGAGACAGAGAGGTGCGAGAGAAGGAGCCGAGACAGAGAGGTGCGAGAGAAGGAGCCGAGACAAAGAGGAAGAAAGCGCGAGAAATTAGGGTTCATGGAGGCAACATATTTTTTAAAATGTAGGTTCATCATTGGTTTTCACTAAAAACCCATGTAAGTTATCATTTCACAACTTCGATTTTTGAAAAAACCGATGTTAACATGAGTTTGTTAATACCAATTATTGAAAAAACAATGTTAACGAATTCATATTAACATAGTTTTTGAAAAAATTGATGTTAATGAATTTATGTTATTTACAAATATGTCACCACATTTTTGTTAACATCGGTTTTATCAAAAACCGATGTTTACATAATGATATTAAAGTCATTTTTTCTAGTAGTAAAAAATTACTCATTTGATTCCTATAGTTACACAAAAATTTGTTTTTAGTCCCTACTCTTAAAAACCATCTCTTTTAGTCCTTGTACAAACACTTCTCTTTTAAATCCAACCTTACACAAACATTAACTTTTAGTTGTTACTTTATAATAACAAGGACTAGCAAAAATCCAAGTGTTTTACAAAGACTAAAAGGGATAGTTTTTAAGTAATTAAGGGACCCCTTAAGACCAATCATTTAAAATGAGTGAATAGGCAATTTAGTCCCTGAGATTGTATCCATTTTGCATATTAGTCCCTAACTTAATATTAAATTCAAAAAAGTCCATATCTTTGCAAAAGTGTTACAAAATAGTCCTTCTGTTAAATTTTAAAATAACGCCGTTAATGATGTCAATTTTAGTGCCATGTGGACTATCCAACGTGGCACTAAAGGATGACGTGACATGACACGTGGACGTGCCTCTTAAAAGATGTCACGTCATTTGATGATAACAAAACGAGTAAATAGGAAATTTAGTCCCTGACTTTATACCCCTGTTGCATATTAGTCCCTAACTTAATGAAAAATTCAAAATAGTCCCTATCTTTTGCATAAGTATTGCAAAATAGTCCTTTCGTTAAATTTTAAAGTAATGTTGTTAGTGAGGTCAATTTTAGTGCCACATCATTTGATGATGATAAAATGAGTGGCTTCTTCAAATTTGATGGGTCTGAACCAATTGAGGCATATATACGAAAAAGAACCCACACACACTTGCACAAATAAAAAGAACCAAAAATCCACAGCAACAACCTTATCTCTGTAGCCGTCAACACCAATGGGCGAGGTCTGCATAACCATTCTCTTTTCCTTTTTTTTTCTTCAATTACCATCAATATATCATTCCGGGTTCTGATTTTTTTTTGTGTGTGTTTTGAATAGGAAGAGAAAAAACCAGAGGAAAACAAAGTGGAGGAGAAAAAACCAAATGAAGAAGAAAAGAAAGAAGAAGAGAAAAAACCAGAGGAATCAAAAGATGACAAGGAATCCAAGGAGGAATCTGCGCCGCCAGAAATCGTGCTAGGCACAACCTTTGCAATACATGGACACTTTAAGCACGATTTTCGGCATCTTTTAAGTTAGGGACTATTTTGCAACACTTATGCAAAAGATAGGGACTATTTTGAATTTTTCATTAAGTTAGGGACTAATATGCAACAGGGGTACAAAGTCAGGGACTAAATTGCCTATTTACTCGTTTTGTTATCATCAAATGACGTGACATCTTTTAGGAGGCACATCCACGTGTCATGCCACGTCATCCTTTAGTGCCACGTTGGATAGTCCACGTGGCACTAAAATTGACTTCACTAACGGCGTTACTTTAAAATTTAACGAAAGGACTATTTTGCAACACTTTTGTAAAGATAGGGACTATTTTGAATTTAATATTAAGTTAGGGACTAATATGCAAAATGGGTACAATCTCAGGGACTAAATTGTCTATTCACTCCATTTAAAATCTATAAACTTGAGGGGCTTAGTGAAGTCTGCAACTTGATCGATCTTGTGTATTCACATGAACTAACTCCACTTCTTTTTCGGCAATCTTTTTCTTAAACTTGAACACCCACTTGATTTCAATTGCTTCATGACCCTTAGGTAGTTTTGATAACTCCTAAGTGTCATTCTTGATGTCATTGATTTCTTCCTTCATGGCTTGTCTCGACGTTTTTGTTCTATTGCTTCATCAAATTAAAAGTTAAAGGCACACTCACTATCAATAAAAAGATAAAACAAATCATTTATAATTTCAATTTCATCATATATCCCTCAAATGCTTTTTATTTTTCTCAATCTTTCACTTGAACTCCCTTTGAAAAATCAGGTTTCATGAATCAAAAGAGTTGATAAAGGAGGTGGAGTAGAAAACTGAGTGGAAGCTATAATTTCTTGATCACTTTCTTCATAATATGAAAAAGAAACCATAGGTTTGTTGCCCTTTTGGGACAAAGTAACCCGAACATCCTTAAGAATGAGTAGAATGACTTAGAGGAGCGTGTGAAGAAAATTTAGCAAAGTATCCTGGATGTGCATCATTTGTATCTATTTTTGTAATTAATTATTAACTTCATTATTTTTGTGTATTTCAGCTGACATACAACATTCCAAATTTTTAAATGTTGAGAAGAAAGCTCATTCAATAGCACTAGAAACCTTAAGATCAATCTTGCTAATGGATGCATCTTTGCTTGAGGCAATTAAAGAAAAAAAAATGGCTTGTCCCCAAGTCTCTCACCATGTACCTTAACTTCATGGATTGATGTGGTAAAAATTTCATCCAAATTCATATAGAATTTTGTATAGGAGTAGCAAAGCGAGTTCACCTGCCTGAACTCATTCGATCCATTTTTAACCCACCTTATGTTAGGCAAGTTGAGCAACCAACAGAAGTGATCAGTTGAAAAATATAACTTTTTTCGTGTAGAGGTAATTAGTTCGCCCACTAAAATTTGTCCCCAAAAAAAGCATAAGAAAAAAATATTAAAAAAGTTAATTGTTTTAGTTCACTGGTATATACCAATATTGACAAACATCAAGTTTGATCAAATGACTTCCAAGATATGATACGATATTGTAATAATTTGTCTAAGAAAAACACACACACGAGCTATTCACTTTCTATGACTTCAATGTTCAAAGAAACGAAAGAGTGAGTTTTTAGTGAAAAAAAAAAAAAAAAAATATATATATATATATATATATATATATATATATATATATATATATATATATATATAAAGAGACTATTATTTAGATAAATTCACATAAAGATCTTTTTTTAATATCATATTTAATAACTTATAAAGGGATAATACAAGTTTTCTATCTTCACAAGATATATGGATCCGGTTGCCAACTTCTTTTTCTTTTTTTCTTTTCCTCTTTTCAGCTATAGTTGTGTGCCTTCTAATGAATATGACGTTAGTAGATGAGCATATGTAGCCCTAACCTAATAGACCTAACCGCCGTCTCCATGTGATTTTCTTTCCACGTAACAGTACTAGTCAATTTTTTAAAATCCATGGAACCTATAATTAATTAAGTACACGTTTGGTAATTAGCAGCTAACAAAATCAAATCAATTCCAAAAGACTTTATTTTAATTGACAATCTTTCAGTTTTTAAAATTAATTTTGTGATTGAGTAGATTAGATTTAGGGAAATAAATTTTTAAATCTTTTCTTTGCCAATTGGGGTGATTGTGAATTTTTAATTTTTAATTTTTAAATGTAATTTTTAAGATAAAACGTGTTTGGTAAAAATGAATATGAAATGATTTTTAATTAACTCACTTTCAGTTCACTTTTACATTGATTTTCAAAATAAAAAAATGTTTTGTGATTGATTTTTAGTTTTATAAAAACATAATCTATGAATTTGGTCTTTTTTGTTGCTATCAGCACCACCAATTACCAACGTCGTCATCATGCCACCACCAACATTTCTAGTCTGCTATCGCCACTACCATCGGCACTAATATCACCAACTTTATGATTGTCATTGTCACCATCATCATTTTTATCATCATCACTGCCACCATTACAGCTATCGTCATCGACGTCGACACCACCATCACCGTTGTCGTCATAGTCGTCATTGTTTTCGTCACCGGACAAAACAAGTATTATATGTACAAGGCCTAAACAAACTTTAAAAATGAATTTATTTTGAAACTAAAAATTGATTAAAAAATTAAAACTAAAAAACTTGTTCTTTTTACAATTTTCAAAACTCAACTAAAATCTATCCCAAACAGGCCTAAACAAACTTGATTAAAAGTGCAGAACCTAAAAATTATATTTATTTACACTCTAAAAATGATTCTACTATGCCAATGTCATAAAATTAATTTTTTGACTCATTTTTAATATAGGTTATAATACATTTAGTTCTTTTTTTTTATAAGCTAAAATATATGCTTGGTCCCCTAACTTATTTTTTTGGTTCTAAATTGGTCCCCTATTTTTTAAAAGTTCTAAAATGATCCCTTAAAGAAATTTTTTGGTAACAAGTTCGTCCTTCCTTTAGTTTTAACCCAACCGACCTTAAACTTGTGTCACCAACAACTATGGCTACTCTGGCTCCTATGGCAGTGTAATTTCCGACACGTGGAAAGGTTTCGCCCTATGGTTCCACGATCATGGAAAGATTGTAACCGTCGACAAGGTTCATGTTGAAGAAATTCAGTTCGTCGATGTCGTTTAGGGTGAATTTTGCCAAAGTAGTGGTCAATAGGACAATGTTACCATTGTTGCATTCCATGGCGGAGTAGTTATAATTGACTCGCTAGTGACGGGTGTTTAATGTTGTTTGAATTAAAACTAATTGAAGGGAAAACATGTTACTAAAAAAAATTCTTTAGGGAACCATTTTAGGACTTTTAAAACATAGGAATCAATTTAGAATCGAAAAATAAGTTAGGAAACCAAAATATATAGTTTAAACTTATTTTTATTCAGTTTGGTTTGACATCTTTTAAAACAAATTCAATTTAATTCTTTATATTTTTAAAGTAAGTCAAATTGGAATGGATCTAGTGACTTTAATAGCCAGTGACTTCAATGAAGTAAGCATGGCAAGTGTACCTATCCCCATGATGACTGACCTGGACTTGCCCTAACATTGACAAGGGAAAATCAAGTTGGCCCAGGTTGGGTTCGAGTTCAGGTTTCCCCCGACTAAGAAAGTCAGATTCAGGGATGGGGTCGAGTATGTTAGTCCCCGTCCCTGTCCCACTATTATTTAGATATAATAAATATTCTAAATTATTATTATTATAACCTTATAATTTTAATGGATTAATACTTGTTTTATGTATGGAATTATTGCTTTCCTTAAAATTGTGTACAATTTTTACTTAATTCCATGTTAAGCTCAAAAAATAAATGAGAGCAAGTAATTTTTACTTAATCTATTGCAAAGCACTTGGAATTTCAACCTTCGTAAACAAGGTGTCATGATCACTATTTATTTAAACTATCCAAAAATAAATGAGATCAAAATTTTTTTACTTGAAATTTCAATTTAGCATGTTGAAATAGATCCAGTCCAATTACAAAAAATATTTGTCCTTTTTTCTCCATTTTTTATGACTAAAAAATACAAGACGAGATCAAGAGTGGAGCGGGGTGGGAAAACCCAATCCCTAAGCAAGGGCGAGGAAACCCTATCCCTAAGCAAGGGCGGGGATCGATTTAATTTTTGGACCCCGACGGGGATCGGGGGCGGGGAGGACTTGAGAAGTCAGGGGTGAGGGGGAGAGAAGACAAAACCCATCCCACCCCATTGCCATGCTTACAATGAAGAAATGATGTTCCTCATTGCTGCACTTCCATGCCTCAGATCTACAGATCTCAATGCAAAACTTGATCTCCACAAAGCGCAATCCAAACATCATTCTGAGAACCACAAGTCAAGATATGGAGATCTTGGAGTCCTCCACCACCAACATGCTCTGTCATCATCCACTACCAAGCATCTTTTTCATCTAACGCCCCTAAGGCCAATCCTCTCGAGCCTACCAAAAGTAATAGTGATGCCCACAGTAGATTCTAAACACGCTTATTTAGTTTATGTATTTTTAAAAATTTTCTTGTGTTGGATCTAGATGTATACTTTGTAATTTTTGTTTGTTTTAGTTTATGCATCGTTTTGGATTTTTTGTGCCCAATCTAGATCAATTATTGATCGCAATGAATAGGGATCGAAAAAATAATTGAGGTGTGATTTTTGTGGGTTGTTTCATGTGGGGAAGTGTTAACTGTTTGACAAGTGTACCAAATGTCCAAGTAGTAAAGATTCGGAAGTCCGAGTGTCGATTTCCACAAGGACTTTGTTTTGTACTTGTGTTGGATAATTTTCAATTTATAAGAGGAAGAAATAAAATGAGGTAAAAAAATGAATTTAAAAGAACAAGATATAAAATAATAAATATTAATAGACGAAAGAAATAATAGAAGACAAAAGAATTAATAGGGAATTCAATGAGATGAGAATGTTAGGGCCTAGCAAGCCTTATTTGCCTAAGATCTATTATTTTTTATTTTTCTTTATCAATTAGGTGAATTTATCCTCCCACATCTATTAGATTACTTGCCACCGATGTCTCACTATGACAAACCTACTTTACCTATCTATCTCTCAAATACTTTGCAAAGATTCAATATATAAAATGCATGAAGTTCTAATTCTATATGCTTGCTTTGATGCATGGGCATAGTGCAATCATTCTATGTCTAGCAATGATTTTACTAAGATACCCCCCTATAAAAACTTCTACTTATTCAGCCTAGACTTATTTGTTTTTCAACCTCAATTTATTATTCTAATAGCACTTATGGCACCTATTTATTTTTTGCCTTTATTATTCCTTTTTTTTTGGAAAAGAAAACTTTGGGCTTACAAGCTTTTTGAGGGTGCCTTACCGTGTGTTGTTTCACCTTCCTGAGACAATTTTTACCCTAGTCCTCCCCCAAATTAGGGGCATATCATGACTAAAACCCTTATGCTCTCTTAATACCCTAAAATAAGGTAAGAGATATCTGAGACAATAGGCTTAAAATAAAAAGAAACAGGGCCTTGATCATTTTCACTTCATGTAATTAATCTAACAGACTAAGAATGATGCAAAATTAGGAAATTAAAAACAGATGTTCTCTCATAAGTAGGTTTCACACAACTCATCGGGAAAAGACAAAGTTGTTGGCTTACCGCACCATGATTTCTTTTAGACAGGATAACCTTTTCTCTCTTTTTTGTGATTCATACTCCACCATTTGAACTGACGCTTGCCTTCAAGGAATCAGCATTTTCACAAAATTGGTATGCAGCATTTCAAGTGTTTATGTCCTTCAAAAAAAGCCTTAGCACTAGTGACTTCATAAATATCATGCAATTATTTGAGAGAAAAAAATTTAAAAAAATATATAATGATTGAATAAAATCCTGTTTTCTTCAACCCAAGTCTGGTCATGGGTCCCAATTAGCCGCCAGATCTACAATGGTGTCATCCCCAGCTCTAGCTTTAGTGGTATCTCTGACCTCAAAGGGCTCACCCCCCTACATCAATAGAGGGTTGCACTCTTGACCAAGCAACCTGCTGGATGAAGGCCTCTGGGGTCATCAATGGTGGATTCATCCCCCAATCCTGCTTTTTTTTTTTTACACAATTGAAAAACAAAAATGTTGGGTTGTCTCCCAATAAGCGCTTAATTTATCGTCTTTAGCTAGACATTGTTCTTCATTTTATGGATCGTTCAGGTAGACAACACTTGTTAATTTTTCTAACTGGCCTCCATTGCAAATTTTCAAGCGTTGTCCATTGAGGACCCATCTTTTCTCTGATGTGCCTGTTGTAGGGTCCACCAATTCCACAGCTCCATGGGGTCTTACTTCCTTGATTACGAACGACCCTAACCATTTTGACTTTAGCTTTCTTGGATGTAGCCTGAGTTTGGAGTTGAAGAGCAAGACTTGTTGGCCTGGTTGGAAGTTCTGTTTTTGCAATTTCTTGTCATGATACGCCTTTATCTTCTGTTTATAAATCTTGGATAACTCATAGGCATTCATCCTCATTTCTTCTAACTCCAACAATTACAACTTCCTTTTCTCTCCAGCTACAGCTTCATCAAAGTTTAGTAGTTTGAGGGCCCAATAGGCTTTGTGCTCCAACTCCACCAGTAAGTGGCATGCTTTCCCATAGACCAGCTAAAATGGTGATAGGCCTATAGGAGTCTTGAATGCATTCATGTAAGCCTAGAGAGCGTTACCTAGCTTCAAAGTCTAATCCTTTCTTGATGATGCGACAGTCTTCTCAAGGATTCACTTTAGCTCTCTATTTGAAACTTCTTCTTGGCCATTTGTCTGGGGATGATAAGGTGTGGCCACCTTATGTCTGACATTGTAATGCTCTAGAACCTTTTTTAGTTGTGCATTGCGAAGTGTGTTCCCCCATCACTGATCAGGACTCGTGGTACTCCAAAACGAGAAAAGATATTTTTCTTTAAGAATTTTATCACTGCCCTGACATCATTCTTGGGAGTGGCTATGGCTTCCACCCACTTAGACACAAAATCAACAACTACCAGGATATAGATATTCCCGTATAAAGATGGGAGAGGCCCCACAAAGTCAATCCCCCAATAGTCAAAGATTTCTACCTCCATGATGTTTTGCAGAGGCATCTCGTTCCTTTTGGAAATTCCCCCTGTTCTCTGACATTTGTCACAACGACACACATATTCATGAGCGTCTTTAAAGATTAAGGGCCAAAAGAAACCTACTTGTAGCATCTTTGTTGTTGTCCTATCTTCGTTGTGAGGACCGCCATATGGTGAATTATGGCAATTCCATAGGATGCTATGTGCTTCCTCCATCATAACATACCTCCTCAGCAGATTGTATGCTTCTAACTTGAATAGATGTGGATCATCCCACACATAGAAGCGGGCATCATGTAGAAATTTCTTTCGCTGACTCCAGTTAAGCTCTTTAGGAATGATTCTTGTGGCTTTGTAGTTGGCCACATTAGCAAACCAAGGTATTGTGGTGGCTTGTAAGAGGAACTCATTTGGAAATTCTCCCCTTACCTCTGGTTCTTCTTTGGTCACTTCTTCATTCTTCAACTAGGAGAGGTGATCAGCCACCACATTCTTAGATCCCTTATTGTCCTTCATAACTATATCAAACTCTTGAATGAGTAGGACCCATCTAATCTGCCTTAGTTTTGAATATGCTTTGGTGAGAAGGTGCTTGATGGCGTCATGATCAGTGAAAATCACTACCTTTGACCCCACCAAGTATAGCCTGAATTTTTTTAGGCAAAGACAATGGCTAGAATCTCCTTCTCCGTAGTGGCATAATTCATTTATGCTTCATTGAGAACTTTTCTAGCATAGTAAATGGCGTGGAATGTCTTGTCCTGCCTCTGTCCTTGAACTGTGCCCACTGCATAATCACTAGCATCGCACATCAATTCAAACTCTTTACTCCAGTCAGGTGTGATCATCACCAAGGCAGTCGTGAGCTTGTCTTTTAGGGTCTGGAAGGCCGCTGAGCACTCTTCATCAAATTTAAACAAAACATCTTTGTTCAACAAATTGTTCAATAGTCTTACAATCTTGGAGAAATCTTTGATGAATCTCTTGTAAAACCCTGCATGTCCTAGGAAGCTCCTAATGCCTTTGACATTTGATGGTGGTGGCAACTTCTCAATGACATCAATCTTGGCCCGATTTACCTTAATCCCTCAGGCCAAAATTTTGTCAACCAAGACTATGCCTTCTTGAACCATGAAATGGCACTTATCCCAGTTCAAAACTAGGTTTGTCTCCATGCATCTTTGTAGCACCATTTCCAAGTTCTTCAAGCAGCATTCAAATGAGGGCCCAAATACTAAGAAGTCATCCATGAATACCTCAATACTTTTCTCCACCATATCTGCAAATATGGCCAACATGCACCTCTGAAATGTGGCAGGTTCATTACATAACCCAAATGGCAACCTTCTATAGGAAAAGACACCAAAAGGGCATGTGAAGGTCGTCTTCTCTTGATCCTTGGGGTCCACCGCAATCTGATTGTATCCAGAATATCCATCCAAGAAGCAGTAATAAGTTTGTCTAGCAAGCCTCTCCAACATATGGTCCATGAAAGGCAAAGGAAAGTGGTTTTTCCTTGTGGCTTTATTGAGCTTGCGGTAATCGATGCATATTCTCCAGCCAGTGACAGTCCCTGTTTGGATTAGGTCATTCTTTTCATTTCGAATGACTCTCATGCCCCCTTTCTTTGGTACCACCTGGATTGGGCTTACCCAAGCACTATCAGAAATGGGGTAGATAAGCCCAGCCTCTAGAAGCTTGAGCACCTCTTTCTGTACCTTTTCCTTCATTGATGGGTTGAGCCTTCTCTAGGGCTGTCTGACTGGTTTGTAATCGTCCTCCATCATTATCTTGTGCATACAATAGGCAGGGCTGATTCCTTTGATATATGATATGTGCCTCCTTGCGTCTCTTGAGGACCTCTACCAACATGTTCTCTTCTTCTGCTATTATCTCACTGTTGATCACCACAGGCTTCGTCTCGTTTTCCTCCAAGAACACACACTTTAGGTGGTTGGGTAGGATCTTCAGCTCCACCTTGGTCTTCTCAAATGGACTCCCATTTTTCAGTTCTTCAAAACTGGTTTGCCCCTGCATGAATATTTTCTTCACGATCTTTGTCTTCCAAGCAAGCCCTTAGATCTTTCTCCTCTTCACTGATTAGATAATCCATAACATTGATCAAAGCTTTCTCTAGTGAAGTCTGTGTGGTCTGAAGAGCACTGATGTCTTCTTTATCGACCTCCTCCACCTTGAAGCACCTCATATCTTCCTCTGGGTATTTAATTTTGAAAAGGTTGAAGGTTACCTTTTGGTCATCAACACTCATTTCCATATTACTATTCCCTATATCTATTACACAATTGGCAGTCAGCATGAAGGGTCTTCTTCTATGTCCACGATGACAAAATCCACTAGGAAAGTAAAGTGGCGGACTTTGATGAGGACACCTTCTACTACCCCGTACGGTTTGGTGATTGATCAATCTGTGAGCTAGAGTGTCATCTTGGTAGGGTCTATCTTTAGATTTCCAATTCTTCTACACATTGACAGGGGCATCAAGTTGATGCTTGCCCCTAGGTCAATGAGAGCCTTCCCTACTGATTCATTCCTTATGGTGCAAGGGACTGTCATGCTCTTGGGGTCTTTGAATTTCCTGGGCAGCTTCCTCTGTATCACTGCACTGCAATTGTCTCCCACCATAATGCTCTCATTGTCAATGTACTTCCCCTTCTTGGTGAGGACGTCCTTCATCAATTTGGTGTAGAGCGGCATCTACTGCAAGGCTTTCCCTAATGGCATGGTTATCTCCAGTCCCTTGAATATCTCCAAGAAACGCTTGAAGTAGAGCTCCTTATTCTTCTTCGACAGTACTAAAGGATATGGGGGCTCCTTTAGAGGGGCTGGTGGCTCTTTTTTCCTAGCCTCTCGGGTTAGTTGGCTTTTGGTCTTAGAGGTTAAGACCTTCTTATTTTCTTCTTTCTCTTCTTCCTTGTTCTCTTTTTCCTCCTTTTCTCATTCTTTGTTTGCCCTTCCTTCCTCAAACTAGTCTCCTTCGACTTCCCTTCCTTCTCCTTGCGCTCTCCGGTGGCTTCTAGTCAACACTGCCTTGCATTCCTCCTTCAGGTTCTTCTCTATGTTGGCTCCGAAGCTTCTAGTGGGTTTTTCAGCCATTTATTTGGCTAATTGTCCCACTTGTATCTCCAGGTTCTTGATGGATGACTGCAAGAATTGATTCAGTGTCTCCCCAAGCTTGTTGGTCTTTTCATAAAGATCAACCCTGTGGAAGCAATGCTTTCCAAGTTTATTTTGATGATGCCAAAGACTCAAGTCAAGAATCAAGAGTCAAGCAAGTTTCAAGAATCAAAGAGTTGTTCAATCAAAGCAAGTTTCAAGAATCAAAGAGCCGTTCAATCAAGATTCAAGATTAAAGTGAAGATTCAAGAGAAGACTCAATTAAGATAAGTATTAAAAGAGTTTTTCAAAATATTGAATAGCACAATTTTGTTCAAGAGAATTTTTCAAAGAGAAATCTTTTACCAAGAGTTTTACTCTCTGGTAATCGATTACCAGAAGGCGATAATCGATTACCAGTAGCCAGCATTCTTTTCAAAACTGATTTACAAAGCTGTAACCGATTACCATAATCATGTAATTGATTACCAATGTTTTAAAACGTTAGATTTCAAATTTCAAGAGTCGCAACTTGTGATAAAAAAAATTCAAATCATTTCAAACTTGTGTAATCGATTACACAATACTTGTAATCGATTACCAGCGTTTCTAAACATTTAGATTTTCAAATTTAAACATGAAGAGTCACATCTGTTGATGTATAATCGATTACACTACAATGGTAATTGATTACCAGTGACTTATTTTGAAAAATAAATTACCAAAAGTCACAATTCTTTAAGTGACTTGTTTCTGAAGATTTTTTCAAAAGTCACAACCTTTAAGTGACTAGTTTTCAAAAGAGTCACAACTTTTAAAGTGACTAGTTTTCAAAAGAGTCACAACTTTTAAAAAGTGACTAGTTTTGAAGAAATTGCCAAGAGTCACAACTTTTAACTTGTTTTTTCAAGAGCCATCAAATGGCTATAAATATGTGACCATGGCATGAATTTTAAAGTAACAACTTTCAGATTTCTTTCATTCATTCAAAGCATTCTTCTAAGAGTTTTTGTTCAAAACTTTCTTTATTTAAGAAAAGTTCAATTTCCAAAAACTTGTGTTATTCTTCTTCTTCATTCCTTCTCCCTCTTGCCAGAAGAATTCAAAGGACTAACTGCTTGAGAATTCTTTTGATTCTTCCTTCTTCCTCTTGCCAAAAGATTCAAAGGACTAACCTCCTGAGAATTCTTTTGATTCTTCCTCTTCCCTTTAAACAAAAGATTACAAAGGACTAACCGCCTGAGATATCTTTTGTTTCCCCTTACAAAGATTCAAGGGACTAACCGCCTAAGAATTCTTTGTCTTAACACATTGGAGCGTACATCTACTTGGGTTGTGATACTGAGAACAAGAGAGGGTACATCTCTTGTGAATCAGTTCAAGTGGAGCGTACATCCACTTGGTTGTTCAAAGAGAACAAGGGAGGGTACATCCCTTGTGGATCTTTGCTTGTAAAGGATTTTACAAGGTTATTGAAAATCTCAAGAATCGATGGTTGCTTGGGGACTGGATGTAGGCACGGGTTGTGGCCGAACCAGTATAAATCTTGTGTTTGTCTTCTTCTTCCCTACACTATTTATATTTCCGCTGTGTATTTTTTATTTCTGCTTTACTTTTGTCTAAGTTATTGTTTCTGTTCTTTACTTCCTCATAACTTAGTAGTAAAGCCTAATTGAATCTAGTAAAATTAAGAAGGATAAATTTTTAATTAGTTAAGACATGTTAATAATTAATTCAACCCCCCCTTCTTAATTATTCCGAGGCCACTTGATCCAACAAACCCCTTGGTTGGAATTCTGGACCGGTTGACTTCTCTGCTCCTTGTTGAACTGGTTTCGCAAATGATTCCTCCAGCTTGAGCCCTGTTTGAAAGTCCTCCATTGTTGAATCCCAGCGGTCCTCCTTGGTTATAGCCTTGGAATCCGTGGCGATTCTGAGCTCCTATGTATTTCACCTCCCTGGAAGAATCTTCTTGGGCTATGCATTGTCCTATCTTGTGTGCTTCGCTGCAGATGTGGCATCCCCCTATTTGCATGGCTGAAGAGTGAGAGGGACCTACCGCTTGTAGTTGTTGAGGGAGCTTGCTAAGGGTCTCCGTCAAGGCCTCTATCTATCGGGCCAATAGCTTGTTTTGGGCCAGTGTTATATCTTGGGTTGTGATTTCTAGAAGGCTTCTCTTTGTTGGTGTGTATGCTCGATCACAAAGAATGGTGTGATCACTGGCCGCCATGTTCTCTATCAGCTCCATTGCCTCCTTCGGTGTCTTCAACTTGATTTTTCCCCCTGCAAATGTGATGTAAGCTCCATTGGAGCTTGTAGGCCAAGGATCTTCTTCATCAATGGATTCCTTTGCTTCTTGGAAGATGAATGGCAGCGGAATGGAGAAAGGAAGAGAGAGAGGAGACGCCACTTCAAGGAGAAGATGAGTCTAGAAGAAGCTCACCACCATAGGAGGCCATGGATAAGAGCTTGGAGGAAGAAGGAGATGAATAAAGGGTGAGGGAGAGAAGAGCACGAAATTTTGTGCTCTAAATGAGCTTTGAAATCTGAAGTTTAATATTCAAATGATCAAAGTTAAAAAAAATGCACACATATGACCTCTATTTATAGCCTAAGTGTCACACAAAATTGGAGGGAAATTTGAATTTCAATTCAAATTTCACTTGAATTTGAAATTGAATTTGTGGAGCCAAACTTTGGAGCCAAAATTTCACTAATTATGATTAGTGAATTTTAGTTATGGTTCAGCCCACTAATCCAAGATCAATTTCAAGATTCTCCACTAAGTGTGCTTAGGTGTCATGAGGCATGTAAAGCATGAAGGACATGCACAAAGTGTGACTATATGATGTGGCAATGGGGTGTAGTAAGCAAATGCTCACCTCCCCCTCTAAAATTTAATTGGATTGGGCTTCTACCAATTCAATTAAATTTATTTCCCAACACACATCAAATATTCACTTAATGCATGTGAAATTACAAAACTACCCTTAATACAAAAACTAGTCTAGATGCCCTAAAATACAAGGGCTGAAAAATCTTATATTTCTAGGGTACCCTAGCTACATTATGGAGCCCTAAATAAAAGGCCCAAAAATAATGAAACCTTAATCTAATATTTACAAAGATAAATGGGCTCATACTTAGCCCATGGGCCCGAAATCTACCCTAAGGCTCATAAGAACGCTAGGGCCTTCTCTTGCATCTCTGGCCCAATCTACTTGGAGTTTTCTATCCAATGCCCTTACAGGGTAGGATTGCATCATTCTCTCCCCCTTGAAAAGGATTTGACCTTAAATCCCGAGGTTCTTGAAACTCTGGGCTTTTTTCCTCAACACCTGTAAAAAGAACCAAAACATATGTATCAGTGGTGTTTAGTATGTTGAAGTAAGGTAAGGTCTGAAAACTCATTTCCAGGGCATCTTCCCATGAAGGAACATGGTTCCTTTCCAACTCAATGAGTGGTGCTACAAGTATAGAAAAATATGGGGCAAACCTTTTGTAAAAGTTTGTTAAGTCATGGAAGCCCCAAATTTTTCTTACACTTGGTGGAGTGGGCCACTCAGGAATGACCTTTATTCTCTTAGGGTTCATGGGAACCCCTTGATCACAATTTAAAAAATTAAGAAAAGTAAAGCAATAGAACGTACCTTTTTCTGTATTTTCATGTTGATTATTCCTACCAAAAAGTATGACAAACCTAAGGTGTCCCATATGAGTACCTAAGTTTGTATTGAAACTAAAAATAAGAACAAACCTACCTAATGAGTCCCTATGTACACAAATCATGAAGATGTTGGGTGCACGAGTGATTTTACAAAAGAGTGTTGCACCACCCAAATCATTCATCATACCACCTATTTTAGGGATTTGGTGCCTAATAATACCTATTTTGGGCACCAACAAAGCACAGGGATTTAAGCTCTTGCAAACCAAACCCTCATCCAACAACTCCTTTACTTGAGGAATAAACTCAAGCCTAAGAGGTGTGGCAATGCTAACAAGTGTCTTTTTACAAAGGAGAAAATGTGGAGGTTGTTTAAGAAGGGAAATTTCTTTAATATTTGTCTTTATTTCAAAATGTCTTTCCTTCTTAGCTAACCTCTTGGAGGAGACACTTACCTCCTTACACTCCTCCTTAACTATTAAAGGTTTTCCTTCTTCTTGGGGGTAGATTTCTTCACTAGATTCTTCCCCTTTTGCTTCTTCACTTTCACTAGAGGAAGGTGAAGTAGTAGCCTCATCTTGGCTACTATAAATGTCTTGGCTCCTCACAATCATGGTTTTCTTGGTGGAGCATTGAGAAGTAATGTGTCCTCTTCCAAGACATTTAAAGCACTTTATGGAGCTAGTCTTTTCTTGCATACTAGCCTTAGGGGGTTGCTTTTCTATTGTCTTCCCCTTATCATCATTGGGCTTAGAAAGTGCTGCCCCTAAGATGCCTAGACCTTGGTCTTTCTTTGGATAAGAATGATAGCCATAAGATTTTAAAGTAGACTTTCTTTAAGTTTTTGCTCTACCCTTATTTCCCAATCTAAGTAAGCCTCTACATTGTCCTTCCCATGGAAGTATGGGAGTTTAATGTTAACCTCTTGAGGCTTTCTTTCATTTTCTCTCCTATGGGAGTGAGGTCTAAGATGTGACCTATGCCTTCTTTCATAATAGTCACGAAGTTCTTCACTTAGGCTCTTGCAAGAGTTATGACTACTATAGGAGGCATGTTTTTCTCTTTTCATTTCTTTCCTTATTTTTCTTCTTTCTTCCTCTCTTATTTTCTCTCTTTCATCTTGACTTATTTCTTCCACTCTTTTTTTTTTCTTTTTCTTTTCTCTCTTGTTTTTCTTTCCACAACTTAAAGGATCTCAACTCATCTAATATCTTATACAAGGGGTCCTTAGGAGTAGAACCCTCACCATTAACACTAGATGAAGAATGAAGACTCATGTTGGTTCCCAAGTTATGGTTCTTTCTTGTTGGGAGTTTGAAAACAAAAGGTAAAAGAAACTATGGTTGAAACTAGCCAAAATAAACACTAAAAGAGGTGTGAAAGATAAGGTAAAAACTAATTGGTAAAAGGCAAGTTATCTAGGCGGTTTGACAATGGAGGGTAAAAGAAATAAGCTATGAAAGTAAGCAAGAAATTAAAGTGCAAGAAATGCAAACTAGGCGGATCCTAAGAGTGTTTGGATGACCTCATTTAAGGTTCCCAACAAAACACTCACTATCCTAAGGGAAAATTGCCTAAAATTATTACACACAAATGGAAGTAGGGTGACCTATTGGAGGCTCCCAACTTACTTCCAATGAAAGGCCTTTTTGTTACAAAATTTGAAAGCAAAACAAATTGCCAATTACAAAAAAAAAAAGTCCTCAATTGTGGTGGCTATTCTCTCTTTAGTATTTCACTCAATTTGGAGTGATTCTTAGTCCAATAGCTCTTAAGGTGGCTGGCCCCTTGCTTCTTGACTCAAATTCTTCAAGATATGGCATCAATCCTCCTTTCCAATTCCCTATATGGCAACTCACAAACAAGGAAACAAAGAGATAAGCAATAACCAAAGACCAAAAAAAAAATGAAATGAAAGCTAAACCAATAGAGTTTTAACAAGATAAATTTTCAAGGATTATTCAACAATTAAAGCAATGAAAAGCACAAAAAAGCAAACTAGGACTCAAAGAGAAACCTAAAATGGCTCTAGAGTAGAGTAGAAAAACTAAACAAAAAAAAGACTTAAGAAACCTCTAGTTTTGGCACTTGTTTTCACAATAATTTTAAATTGAAATTTCAGAACTAGGATTGGTATAAAATAGGCACCAATTATAGAGCAAATTTTGAGCCAAAACAACAAGCACACTTTCCTTTCACTTTTTTTTTTTTCTGGACACTGATTTTTCTGCCAACTTGTGCGATTTTTCTTATTTTTTCCTTTAATCCAAATCGCTTGGTTCTTTTTTTATAATTTTTGTCCAGATGTCTAGAAAATTCAGTAAAACTTTCAGCTCAAAAAACGTAGTGACCAATTCCCAGTAATTTATACAAGTTCGTATGTTCAAGCTGCCAGCACCAGCGATTTCAACCTAGAAATCAAGAGTAGTGCTTATGTTGCTTAAGGCTTGGATAGTTACAATTTGTGTTTGATTATGCTCAATTATCTTGAATAACACAATTAAAGAGAGCTTAAGACTTATTTTGATTCACAAATTCAGCCACAACTCAGCACCACAACTCAACTTCATCATAGACATCATGTAGGAAACTTAGAAAGCAAAAAAAAAGTTCAAGAACAAGACTACTTCTAGGAATTGATTTAGAACATGTTATGAACTAAATAACATGCATGAATTAGACTCAAAATTCAAAAGATAGGCTAAGAATGACAAGAATACATGAACAAATGTATCTAGAATTCAATCAACAAAATAAAATTCAACACAAACTTAGAACATAATGTGACAATTACTATGACTAAACATGACTCTAAGACAACATGGATTAAGTGATTTACACTTAGATTTTTGTGTTTTTTTTTTTCTAATCAATATTTTGGAACAAAATTTAGATCTAAAGGTTCAGCACAAGAATATTATGAATGAAAATTGATAGAACCTAAAAGCAACACAAAAACAAGATTCAAGAGTAGATCTACAAAATTTGAACCATAGAAATGCAAGAACAAGTGTAGATCTAAGATTTAATCGGTTTATTTTTTTTTTAATCTACTCTAAACAGCACCAACCACAAGACAATGGAGGATATACATGGAGAATAAGATGAAGAACAAGGAATTAAAGAGAATTCACCGAACAAAAAGATAGAGGAAGCAAAAGAACATCACCTAGATGAAGATGCTCTTGATACCACATGATGTAAGCTCCATTGGAGCTTGTAGGCCTAGGATCTTCTTCATCAATGGATTCCTTTGCTTCTTGGAAGATGAATGGCAGCGGAATGGAGAAAGGAAGAGAGAGAGGAGACGCCACTTCAAGGAGAAGATGAGTCTAGAAGAAGCTCACCACCATAGGAGGCCATGGATAAGAGCTTGGAGGAAGAAGGAGATGAATAAAGGGTGAAGGAGAAAAGAGCACGAAATTTTGTGCTCTAAATGAGCTTTGAAATCTGAAGTTTAATATTCAAATGATCAAAGTTAAAAAAAAATGCACACATATGACCTCTATTTATAGTCTAAGTGTCACACAAAATTGGAGGGAAATTTGAATTTCAATTCAAATTTCACTTGAATTTGAAATTGAATTTGTGGAGCCAAACTTTGGAGCCAAAATTTCACTAATTATGATTAGTGAATTTTAGTTATGGTTCAGCCCACTAATCCAAGATCAATTTCAAGATTCTCCACTAAGTGTGCTTAGGTGTCATGAGGCATGTAAAGCATGAAGGACATGCACAAAGTGTGACTATATGATGTGGCAATGGGGTGTAGTAAGCAAATGCTCACCTCCCCCTCTAAAATTTAATTGGATTGGGCTTCTACCAATTCAATTAAATTTATTTCCCAACACACATCAAATATTCACTTAGTGCATGTGAAATTACAAAACTACCCTTAATACAAAAACTAGTCTAGATGCCCTAAAATACAAGGGCTGAAAAATCCTATATTTCTAGGGTACCCTAGCTACATTATGGAGCCCTAAATACAAGGCCCAAAAATAATGAAACCTTAATCTAATATTTACAAAGATAAATGGGCTCGTACTTAGCCCATGGTCCCGAAATCTACCCTAAGGCTCATAAGAACGCTAGGGTCTTCTCTTGCATCTCTAGCCCAATCTACTTGGAGTTTTCTATCCAATGCCCTTGCAGGGTAGGATTGCATCAAAATGCATCAAGTAGTTGCTTTGATTGTGGTCGCAGACCATCTATGAAGATGTTTAGTTGCACTGGCTCACTGTACCCATGTGTAGGCGTCTTTCTGAGTAATCCATGGAAACGGTCGAGCACCTCGCTAAGTGATTCATTGGGGAATTGATGGAATAAGGATATTTCCATCTTCCCCTCTACAATCTTTGACTCTGAAAAGTATTTCTTTAAGAACTTTTCTACAACTTCCTCCGAGGTCCGCAAGCTATTGCCCTTAAAGGAGTGTAAACACCTTTTTGCTTCCCCTTCCAAAGAAAAGGAAAAGAAATTGAGGCATATGGCATTCTTGGGAACACTGGCTATCTTTACCATGTTACATATTTCTATGTAGGTGGTGAGATGAGCGTAAGGATCCTCATTCGGTAGATCGTGGAAGAGGTTTCCTTGTATCAGCTGTATGAGAGAGTGGGGATAAGATACGTTGGCTGCTTGAACCTCCGGCCTTGCAATACTGGTGAAGAATTATGGGGTAGTTGTACTAGAGTAGTCCTCTAGTGTCACTCGTCGTGCATGCTCCTCTTCCATTTGATAGTAGCTTTGTGGAGAGGGTGGAGGTGAGGGTTGGTTGCTCCCTTGTATTTCTTGCTCTCTTCTTTTTCTCGCAGCGTTGTTACGCCTGCAAATGGCTTCAAATTCCAGATTTAGGGGAGTTAAATCTTCGATTGCAGTTCTACACATACACAAAAACAAGCACTATTATGCAAATTATAGAAGAAAAGAATGGAGAAGAAAAATAATGAATAAAATTAAAACTGTAAAATAAAAAAGAAAAAAATAAAGAATAAAAGAATTAATATTTACAAATTGAAAATGTATGGAATCCAAGTACTAAGAACAAAGTCCCCGACAACGGCACCAAAAACTTATTAACCGTTTGGCAAGTGTACCAAATGTCCAAGTAATGAAGACTCGGAAATTCAAGTGTCGATTTCCGTAGGGACTTTGTTTTGTACTTGTTTTGGATAATTTTCAATTTATAAGAAGAAAAGATAAAATGATGTAAAAAAATGAATTTAAAAGAACAGGATATAAAATAATAAATATTAATAGACGAAAGGAATAATAGAAGACAAAAGAATTAACTGGGAATTCAATTAGATGAGAATGTTAGAGCCTAACATGCCTTATTTGCCTAAGATGTATTATTTTTATATTTCTTTATCAATTAGGTGAATTTATCCTACCCACATCTATTAGATTACTTGCCCCTGATGTCCCACTATGACAAACATATTTTACCTATCTATCTCCCAAATTTCTTTTCAAAGATTCAATAGATAAAATGTATGAAGTTCTAATTCTAGATGCTTGCTTTGATGCATGGGCATAGTGCAATCATTCTATGTCTAGCAATGATTTTATTAAGATACTCATTTATTTTAGTTCTATTAGAAATTACCTTCTGCCGAACGACTAATTCCTAAAATTGATGCATGCAAAACCTTCCTTGTATTTCTATTAAGGATTACCCTCTATCGAGCACCTAACCCCCAAAATAATGCAAGGATGAATGATGCATGAAATTAAAAGTAAGAAAGAATAATAGGAAAGAAAACACCTGTTACATTGATAAATATGAAGTGTACAATACATCTTTTGACTTTTTAGGCCTCCCAGACCCTAACTAAGGGTTTATCCTCTCATCGCCATAAGGGGTCTTACACTTGAAAAGGGGTTTAGAAACTGATGGAGGAGAAGGGATGAAAAAAGGGAATAGAAAATGATGAGAGAGAAGAAAAAATTCTTTAAGGGAGAGTTCTCAGGCTTTGAGTGTGTATTAGAGTGCTCTAAGACTCGGTGTGTCTTTTCTCCTTGGTTTGACTCTCTTTTTATAGTTGTTGGAGTGAACTTAGGCCTGCGTGCTCGCGCTTAGCGGGTTTTGCTCACTTAGCGTGGGTGTCAGTATTCGCGCTTAGCGCGCCTCTTCCTCACTTAGCATCAGTGCTTGTTTCCACGCTAAGCGCATCTTGAGCTGAGCCTTTTGTTTTTCTTCAAATATTTGCTATTTCCTACATCTTTTTCGCTTTTAATCCCTCATTTTCATATCTACAAACTATGAATAGGAAAAACATCAATTCCTAACAATTAAGTATGAATAACTGCTAAATGATCATTTTTAAAGATATTTTCACTCTATTTTCATTATAAAAAACAACTCATGTTTAACAGTTATCAGGAAGAAATTCTCTCTAGGTTTTTAGGAACACCCTTAGTTCTTATCTTTTGAATTTCATAATTTAAAGTGATGGATCTTCATCTCAATTTATCAATTCATACGAATTGTGGTGTTATTCTATTATTTCTTACTTCAATCCATTTTTTTCCTTTAGATTTTCTATATATATTTTTCTGAAAAATTATCTAACAAAATTCTTGTATGAGATACTGAAATTTGATCCGATCAGGGGTTCTCATCAATGGGCTGGGAAAATCAATATATAAGTTGGGTACATTTATGAAGGGAGTATTCCCTGATGTAAGAGGAGCAGATTATGTATGAAGGGGTTGGGCATATACTCTTGTTGTATGTTATTTATTTTGCAGGGCAGAAGTTCTTAAGGTAAAACTAAAAGGGGTCTAGTTACTCGTACCCTTTATTTTATATATAAAATTTCTCTGGCTTATTAAAAAAAATTATAAATATCCAATTTCATTCCTATTAAAAGATGAAAAATTATTTTCTTTTTCCTAATTATATAAAAATACTGATAGATCCATCCTATTGATAGTTTGATATGTTAAATATAATATATCTCCGGACGATTAAGGACTTAATTGTCGTCGCAAAAAATGATCAAATGAGATGCTACTCTATAATACTAGTTTATCATGAAAATGTTAATTGAGATTTTAGAAAGGAAACTTGATGAACCGATTTTTTTAATACATTTTTTTTTCTTTCTTCAACTCTTCCCTAATTCCTACTATCAACATTTTTTTTCTGCTCCAAATCCTAGCTAAGACCTAAATCTGAATAATCCCAAATTTAGGAACTATTTCTTCAACAAATCTGTCACAAATAATAACCAATTAATCCAAATTTTAAATCCTCCAAAGTCCAAACTAAATCATACTTGAACTACTAAGATTAGAAAGAAAAAAAAAAACAAAGAAACCATCCATGATTTTCATGGGTCAAAACAAGATAAATACAAATAAAAGAATCAATGGATGTAGTCAGTGCCCAAATACGGGTAGAGTTCATGAAACAGAAACAAAATAAATAAATAAATAATTATCAGATTCGGAGATGTTGACGAAGCCACCATCCAGTTCGTCGCCATATTCGATTCTTCATTGTACCCGCAGAGGGAAGGTGATGAGAATCATGAAACTGGCCAAATACAGGCTAAAGGCCCAAGTGGAGAAGGACAAAGGCCTAAGTGGAGAAGGACAAAGCCCCCGAGTGGAGAAGGATGAAGGCCCAAGTGGAGAAGGATGAAGGCTCAAGTGGAGATGGATGAAGGCCCAGAGGCAGAGACACTATCAAGACAATTAATTGTTGCTGAAGGCCCAAACTAATTTGAAGGCCCAAGTTAAATATGTTTTTAGTTATAATTTTTATTTATTGTAGTTTTGGCCCAACCTATTTAGAAGGCCCATGTCTATTTTTATCTTTTTGTTCAGATACACTATAAGTATTGGTTTTTATTTTCAATAAAAAAGGACTTTTGGCATTTTCATAAAATTGGGTGAGAGTTTCTCTCTGGGTTCCTTGTTGAACCAATTATCAGACTTATCAAGGTAATCCTTGTGGCGTCTACCCAGACTTATCTTCCTTCACCGGAAGTGGCGTCTACCCAGACTTATTGATGAGAATCATGAAACTGGCCAAATACAGGCTAAAGGCCCAAGTGGAGAAGGACAAAGGCCTAAGTGGAGAAGGACAAAGCCCCCGAGTGGAGAAGGATGAAGGCCCAAGTGGAGAAGGATGAAGGCTCAAGTGGAGATGGATGAAGGCCCAGAGGCAGAGACACTATCAAGACAATTAATTGTTGCTGAAGGCCCAAACTAATTTTGAAATTCTGATACCAATGACAGATGTCGTACAGGATGTCACGACATCACGCTTCAGAACAAGCAGATTATATTTAACTGTATGAACAGATTAAATAAGTAAATAACACAAGAGAATTGTTAACCCAGTTCGGTGCAACGTCACCTACATCTGGGGGCTACCAAGCCAGGGAGGAAATCCACTAAAATAGTGTTAGTTCGAAGATCTAACAGCCACTGTTTACAACCTTCTCACCTAACCACTACCCGTGCAACCTCTACCTAAGAGCCACTCTTAGATATGAGAACCCCTCTCACTCCCTCTCAATCACTCTCCCGTGTTTACAAATAAATCAAAGACACACCAGAGATTGCTCTCTGAACAATAGAGATCAACTCTACACACTCAGGTCCAACACTTGATGTTAGGGTAACATCAAGGTGGCTCACAAAAACACTCAAGTCCCAAAACTCACAAAATAACTCTTCAATCCCGGACTTGGTCCAGAACTCGTGCAGCCTTCATGTTTATATAGCAGTGTGCGTATCTGGGCTGCAACAACTTGCGCTGGATGAGATCTATCATTTTCCTGAAAATCTGCACTTAAAGATCTAAAAGATAAAGTTTGATCTTTTAGTTTTTATCTTTAATCTTTAATCCCTGAACGAACTATTCAAGTTTGTAATTCGAACTTTAATTATCTTTTAATTCGTTCCTAAAGATAGATCGCCAAATCTGTTGCTAACTGCACATTAATCTGTTAAAGATATAACAGATTTATGTGTCCAGTATTTTCGGGCAAGATGTCCTGGACATCGTATCCGACATCGTGGATCCTGCAGCTTCAATTCTTCATTTGACATTTTATCTTGCCTTGTGCATTGTGCAGCCCAATCTGATTCCTTGACATAACGTTGGACATCATGTGCAGCAACTCCAGCTTTCCTTCAATGTCTAAGTGCTTATGTTTTAACAAAATTTTAGCCAATCTTTTAAAACTCAGTAAAGCTAAGCACTAACAATCTCCCCCTTTGGCAAATTTTGTCTAAAACATACTTAGACACTTCCTGAGCAGGTACGAGCAGTTATGCAAGTGGGATCAGCAACTTTCATTATCAGAGTAATCAAGCACAGCGGTATCTGTAGTGGCGACAGCAAAATTCTGCAAGTTGCAAGTCGTTTCCAGGATGTCAAGACATCTCACGTGACATCAGCTTTCTGCTCCCCCTGTCTCCATGCTCTTACTGCAGCATCTTCTATCAGCTACTAGTCTTTTCCAGGATGTCAAGACATCTCATGTGACATCAGCTTTCTGCTCCCCCTGTCTCCATGCTCTTACTGCAGCATCTTCTATCAGCTACTAGTAGTTACAGTAGCTTACATCAGTCATCATCAGCAGCAGCAGTCTCCCCCTCAAAATCATATACATACAACTCCCCCTCAACATCATGAATCATGCATAATACTACTATTTCATACATAGTATCTTACTACTCAAAATCATAAATCATGCATAATACTATTACTCCCCCTTTTTAGACAGAATTTGACAAAAGTAGAATGCATGAAAATATTACAGACCAATAGCAATGAATTGTTCAAAGGGACATGCCCCTATAGCTAGTAAAAAGCAAAAATAAAGGTCTGATGGTCATGGGGTGGCATCAGAATCATCATCATCTGATTCTGTATCCTCTGCTGCATCTTCTTCTTCCTCAGCGGCTTCTTCTTCTTCCTCCGCTGCTTCTTCTTCTTCCTCAGCTGCTTCACCATTATCAATGCCACTGTCTGAGAGTCTTTTGATCAGGCGTTCCAGCTCCAGTTTCTTCTCTGTGGTGGCTTTGATGGTTGCTTCCAGCACCTTGCATGTGTCCTTGAGTTCAGCAATCAAAGCATCCTTGGACACAGCACCTGAAGCAGCAGCTTTCCCTGATGTCGAGACAATGTCTGGGACATGTGTCCCCTCAAACAGTTTGTAATGCAGGGACAGAGCCGATTCTCTCTTCATCACAGAGTCAATGTTGTTTAAAATATTGGGATGTTGACTCAACATGATGCCACACAATACAGTTGGGAAGGCAATGGGTAATTTGACAGCAAAAGATTCTGAATGCTTAACAGTTTGGTCAAAAATATAGTTTCCAAAATTAAATTTGGACTTGGTTCCAACAGCATACAGAAATTTACCCAAACCTGTGGCAACAGTGGAAGTATGATTGGTGGGTACCCAGTTTGCAGCGCCAATCCTATGCAGGATTGCATACTTCACACTTAGCTTCCCTGCAGAAAGCTTCCCTTTCTTTGGCCAATGCTGGACTTGTTTGGCAGTGATTTCCTTGGCAATTTGATGCTCAGAAACAGCAATATTCACCACTCCTTCAGTTGGTCTGCCCAGGTATTTGTTGATTACAGCAGGGGAGAATCTAACACATTTTCCTCTGACAAACACTTTCTGATAATCATCACTCTTTCTGTTTGTTATGTCAGAGGGAATGTTGACAATGAATTCCCTGACTAGACTTTCATAGCAATCTCCCAACTTGGTGACAGTTTTCAGCAGTCCAGCAGCCTTGATGAGGTCCATGATCTCCTTGCAATCCAAGGCATCTCTTCCCAGTTCTCTTTCAACAGCAAGTCTGCGTTGATATACAAATTTCCACCTTTCAACATTGCCAATGGAGTGGAATGAAATGTTGTCCAATGGTGCATCAGGGACATTTCCAGGCACCTTTTTCCCTGATTTCTTGGCCCTCTTGATGTCGAGAACATCTAGTTCGACATCATCATCAGAATCAGATGAGGAAATTTCTTTCCTCTTCTTGGAAGGAATTGCAACTTTGCTCCATCTGGATGTGGTAGGAGTGATTGGTGTGCTCTTCTTCTGTGCCATAGTTTTGATTCGTCCAGACCTAGTAATGGGGGTTTTCCCCTTTCTGCTTTGTAATCTTTCTGCAATGCCAGGTGCCAACTTGTTGGCAATGGGTTCCTCATCAGATTCTACTTCTTCTAGGTCAATGAGATCACCTGGAGCAGGTTCTGGTGCCCTTGGTGCAGGGGTCTCCTCTGTGTCTTGATCCTCTTCCTCTGTTGATTCCTCTTTACTGTATGAAGAGAGGACTTCAGCATTTGGGGTGGAAGATGTTGGAACATCTTTATCAGCATCAGGGATAGAAACATTTGGGGTGGAAGATGTTGGAACATCTTCATCAGCATCAGGGACAGAAGCATTTTTCAGAATGCTACTCACAATACTGCGGATCTTCTTATCCATCTCCGGGTCTACTTCCCTAGGACTTGTTGCAAGGCTAGGGTTTTCAGAAATCTTCACTCCCTGTTGTCTTTTGGGAACCAGTTTCTCAGGAACAGGGGCTTGACCAGGAATCATTTGTATGGGTTGGATATGGAATTCAGGTTGTTCCTGGTTTGATGGTGCTTTGGTGGATGATGGAGATGATGGTACAGAGGGTGAACCAGGAGATGAAGTATCTTTTGATGAGGTAGCCATGGAGAAGCAGAGCTTTTGAAATGGTTTCGTGAAAATCTGAGAGGTGTTGGGGAATGCTGATGAAAACGAGAATGCCACGAAAATGTAAATTTGAATGAGGAATGTAGAGGGACGTGTGAAGCAACGGTCGAATCTGTTTTGGCCCAGTAGTGAACGTGCTATTAACGTTTGAGCACATTCAGATAGAAGTAATTGCTATAAGTCTTCTAGCAGACAAATGCCCAGCTTGCCCCTCAGTTTTTCAAACTGATTTGCATCCAATGCCTTTGTGAAAATATCTGCTATTTGTTCCTCAGTGTCAACGTGCTTCAGTGTGATCACTTTATCATCAACAAGATCTCTAATATAGTGATGTCTAATGTCAATGTGCTTGGTTCTGCTGTGTTGAACAGGGTTTTTAGAAATATTAATAGCACTCAAGCTGTCACAGTACAATGTCATGACATCTTGTTCGACATTGTACTCCTTGAGCATCTGCTTCATCCAAACTAGTTGTGAACAGCTGCTTCCTGCTGCAATATACTCTACTTCTACAGTAGATAGGGACACACAGTTCTGCTTCTTGCTGAACCATGAAATAAGATTGGTTCCCAAATAGAAACATCCACCAGAAGTACTTTTTCTGTCATCTGCACTTCCAGCCCAATCAGCATCACAATACCCAACCAGCATTGAATCTGAACAATGACAGTACATAATCCCATAGTCACTGGTGCCATTTACATATTTCAGAATTCTCTTTACTTGATTCAAGTGACTTATCTTAGGGTTGGCTTGATATCTTGCACAAACACCTACTGCAAAGGTGATGTCAGGTCTGCTTGCTGTTAAATATAGTAAGCTCCCAATCATGCTTCTGTACAGACTTTGATCAACACTGGTGCCAGCTTCATCCTTTGACAGCTTCAAGTGAGTAGGTGCAGGTGTTCTTTTATGGCTGGCATTTTCCATCCCAAACTTCTTGACAATGTTCTTTGCATACTTGCTTTGTGAGAGGAATATGGAGTCTTCCATCTGCTTCACTTGGAGTCCCAGAAAATAAGTCAGCTCTCCAACAAGACTCATCTCAAATTCAGATTGCATCTGTTGGACAAAATGTCGAAGCATCTCATTCGACATCCCTCCAAACACAATGTCATCAACATATATCTGTGCTATCATCAAGTTTTCAGCATCTTGTTTGACAAAGAGAGTCTTGTCAATTCCTCCCTTCCTATACCCTTGCTGAGTAAGGAACTCTGTTAGCCTTTCATACCAAGCTCTTGGAGCTTGCTTCAATCCATAGAGAGCCTTCTTGAGCCTGTATACATGATCTGGATGAGTTGGATCTACAAATCCCTTTGGCTGCTCCACATAGACTTCTTCATTCAAGTATCCATTCAGAAACGCGCTCTTCACATCCATCTGGTACAGCTTGAATTTGAGGATGCAAGCTACACCAAGTAACAATCTGATGGACTCAAGTCTAGCAACAGGGGCGAAAGTTTCATCAAAGTCTACACCTTCAATCTGAGTGTAGCCTTGAGCAACAAGTCTGGCCTTGTTTCTGGTTATAACACCTTCTTCATTGGTTTTGTTCTTGAAGATCCACTTGGTGCCAATCACATTAGTTCCCTCGGGTCTAGGAACTAGCTCCCAAACTTCATTCCTTTTGAATTGCCCCAATTCTTCTTGCATAGCATTGATCCAGAACTCATCAGTCAGTGCCTCTTTCACATTCTTTGGCTCAGTTTTGGAGACAAAGCATGAATTGGAGACAATCTCAATCTCCCTTGATCTTGTAGTGACTCCTCTGTTTGGATCTCCTATAATCAGCTCCTTGGGGTGCATCTTCTGGATTTTAATGGAGGGTCTCTTGTCAGGTTGATTGATGTTTGGTTCGTCTGTAGCAGAATCAAAGTTTTCTGCATTTTCTGCATTTTCTGCACTTTTAGCTGTGTCTGCATTATCTCCCGATGTTCTGACATCTTCTTCGACATCCTTCTTTCTTGCTGGAGTTAGATCATCAACAACCACATTGATGGATTCCATCACAGTTCTGGTTCTGGAATTGAATACTCTATATGCTCTGCTGTTTGTGGAGTATCCCAAGAATATTCCTGCATCACTTTTTGGATCCATCTTTCTCCTTTGCTCTCTATCTGCCAAAATGTAACATGGACTTCCAAAGATGTGGAAGTGCTTGACAGTTGGCTTCCTCCCTTTCCAGATTTCATACAGTGTGGTTGGAGTCCCTCTTCTAAGTGTGACTCTGTTGTGGATATAGCATGCTGTGTTCATGGCTTCAGCCCAGAGATTATAGGGAAGTTCTTTGGCATGAAGCATGACCCTAGCAGCTTCTTGCAAAGTCCTGTTTTTCCTTTCAACTATGCCATTTTGTTGTGGTGTGATGGCTGCAGAGGACTCATGAGTGATGCCTTCAGATGTGCAGAATTCAGTAAACTTGCCGTTTTCAAACTCTCTGCCATGGTCACTCCTAATTCTCTTGATGACACAGTCTTTTTCTCTTTGAAGTCTTAGACTCAACTCTTTGAATACTTCAAAGGTGTCTGATTTCTCTCTGATAAAGTTGACCCAGGTAAATCTGGAGAAATCATCCACAACAACATAGGCATACCTCTTTCCTCCAAGGCTTTCAACTTGCATAGGCCCCATCAAGTCCATGTGAAGTAGTTCCAGCACCCTGGAAGTGGTCTGATGTTGAAGCTTCTGGTGGGACATCTTGACTTGCTTTCCAATCTGACATTCACCACAGATTCTGCCTTCTTCTATTTTCAGATTGGGAATGCCTCTAACAGCACCTTTGTCAATGATTTTCTTCATGCCTCTTAAGTGCAGATGTCCAAATCTTTGATGCCATATTTTGACTTCATCTTCTTTGGAGAATAGACATGTGGAGGAGTAACTGGTTTCTTGAGGTGTCCATAGGTAACAGTTGTCCTTTGATCTGCTGCCCTTCATTAGGACTTCACTCTTCTCATTTGTCACCAAGCATTCTGACTTTGTGAAGTTTACATTGAATCCTTCATCACACAACTGACTGATGCTGATCAAGTTCGCAGTCAGTCCCTTCACCAGCAGTACTTTGTTCAGACTAGGAAGTCCATCATGGACTAGCTTTCCCATTCCAGTGATCTTTCCTTTAGAGCCATCTCCAAATGTCACATAGCTAGTGGAGCAAGGTTCAATGTTCACCAGGAATTCTTTAACTCCTGTCATGTGTCTGGAACAGCCGCTATCTAGGTACCAATCTTCCTTAGCTGATGCTCTAAGTGAAGTATGAACAACAAGACTAACAGTCTTGTGTTTTGGAACCCACATCATCTTCCTTCCGCTGCTGCTACCTTGAGTTCCATGATGTGGATGGCCATGTAAATGATAGCAAAAGGGCTTTATGTGACCATACTTGCCACAGTAGTGACACCTCCACTTCATTCTTTTGCTCTTTTTCTACTGCGTTCCATGATGTCGAGACCGATGTTGTGACATCGTGGCTCCAGTGCTGTTTTTGGCAGGAACAAATTTTGTCATGGTCGTTCTGCCAGCAGATTTATGATTAAATCCAAGTCCTCTCTGGTTTCCAACATTCTTCCCAAGCTGTAGCACCTCATCAAGCAAATCTGAGCCTTTATTCAGCATCTTTATTGATTTTGTCATGTTTTCCAGTTTAGAGTTCAGAAAACCAATTTCTCCTTTAAGTTCAGAGATTTCCTCTTCATGTGCCTCCTTCTCAGCCTCCAGATTTGCAATGACCTTCTTTAGTTGTGCTTCTTGCTGAAGAATCTTCTCACTTTTGATGCATAGTTCTCTATAGGATATAGCAAGCTCATCAAAAGTGATTTCACTATCTGTATCACTTGAATCTTCAGCAGATTCAAATCTCCCAGTGAGTGCATTCACATCTCTGTCAGAATCACTTTCTTGTTCACTCTCTGTATCATCAGACCGACATACAGAAAGTCCTTTCCTCTGCTTCTTGAGATGAGTGGGACATTCAGCTTTGATGTGTCCATAGCCTTCACACCCATGGCATTGAATTCCTTTGCTGTGACTGGGCTTTTCATCTGACCTTCTCTGGTATTCACTACCTTTCCTGATGTCGAAAGGGATGTTCCGGACATGTGGTTTCTGCCTCCTGTCCATTCTGTTCAGCACTTTGTTGAACTGTTTTCCAAGGAGCACAACTGCATTAGTCAGACCTTCATCAGTATCCAGGTCATACTCATCTTCTTCTCCTTCATCATTGGACACGAACGCCAGGTTCTTGCTCTTCTTTTCAGTCCTATCCGAGAGTCCTAGCTCAAAGGTTTGAAGGGAACCAATGAGTTCATCTACTCTCATGTTGCAAATGTCTTGGGCCTCCTCTATTGTAGTGACTTTCATGTCAAATCTCTTAGGCAAAGATCTGAGGATCTTTCTCACCAGCTTTTCATCTGTCATCCTTTCTCCCAAGGCAGTGCAAGCATTGGCAATTTCAAGAATGTTCATGTGGAAGTCATGAATACACTCTTCCTCCTTCATCTTCAGATTTTCGAATTTTGTAGCCAATAGTTGCAATCTGGACATCTTCACTTTGGAGGTTCCTTCATGAGTGGTTTTCAGGATCTCCCATGCATCCTTGGCCACAGTGCATGTGTTGATCAGTCTGAAGATATTCTTGTCAACTCCATTGAATAGAGCATTCAAGGCTTTGGAGTTTCCAAGTGCCAATTCGTCTTCTTCTTTTGTCCAGTCTTCTTCTGGCTTCAATCCATCAGTGGGCTTTCCTTCTGTGTCCAGCATCTTGGGATGTTCCCAGCCTTTGATGACAGCTTTCTAGGTTCTGCTATCCAGTGATTTGAGGAAGGCCACCATCCTTGCTTTCCAGTATTCATAGTTGGTTCCATCCAGAATTGGTGGTCTGTTCACTGGTCCTCCTTCTTTCTCCATGTTCATCAGAATTTATCTCCCTAGATCTCACTCAGTGATTTCGAGTGCCTGCTCTGATACCAATTGAAATTCTGATACCAATGACAGATGTCGTACAGGATGTCACGACATCACGCTTCAGAACAAGCAGATTATATTTGACTGTATGAACAGATTAAATAAGTAAATAACACAAGAGAATTGTTAACCCAGTTCGGTGCAACGTCACCTACATCTGGGGGCTACCAAGCCAGGGAGGAAATCCACTAAAATAGTGTTAGTTCGAAGATCTAACAGCCACTGTTTACAACCTTCTCACCTAACCACTACCCGTGCAACCTCTACCTAAGAGCCACTCTTAGATATGAGAACCCCTCTCACTCCCTCTCAATCACTCTCCCGTGTTTACAAATAAATCAAAGACACACCAGAGATTGCTCTCTGAACAATAGAGATCAACTCTACACACTCAGGTCCAACACTTGATGTTAGGGTGACATCAAGGTGGCTCACAAAAACACTCAAGTCCCAAAACTCACAGAATAACTCTTCAATCCCGGACTTGGTCCAGAACTCGTGCAGCCTTCATGTTTATATAGCAGTGTGCGTATCTGGGCTGCAACAACTTGCGCTGGATGAGATCTATCATTTTCCTGAAAATCTGCACTTAAAGATCTAAAAGATAAAGCTTGATCTTTTAGTTTTTTTATCTTTAATCTTTAATCCCTGAACGAACTATTCAAGTTTGTAATTCGAACTTTAATTATCTTTTAATTCGTTCCTAAAGATAGATCGCCAAATCTGTTGCTAACTGCACATTAATCTGTTAAAGATATAACAGATTTATGTGTCCAGTATTTTCGGGCAAGATGTCCTGGACATCGTATCCGACATCGTGGATCCTGCAGCTTCAATTCTTCATTTGACATTTTATCTTGCCTTGTGCATTGTGCAGCCCAATCTGATTCCTTGACATAACGTTGGACATCATGTGCAGCAACTCCAGCTTTCCTTCAATGTCTAAGTGCTTATGTTTTAACAAAATTTTAGCCAATCTTTTAAAACTCAGTAAAGCTAAGCACTAACAAATTTGAAGGCCCAAGTTAAATATGTTTTTAGTTATAATTTTTATTTATTGTAGTTTTGGCCCAACCTATTTAGAAGGCCCATGTCTATTTTTATCTTTTTGTTCAGATACACTATAAGTATTGGTTTTTATTTTCAATAAAAAAGGACTTTTGGCACTTTCATAAAATTGGGTGAGAGTTTCTCTCTGGGTTCCTTGTTGAACCAATTATCAGACTTATCAAGGTAATCCTTGTGGCGTCTACCCAGACTTATCTTCCTTCACCGGAAGTGGCGTCATCCAAAAACTCTACAGCCTGTATCAAGTGATCCGCCCCGTAAGGTTCACATCATCTGGTATCAGAGCTTCGGCTCTTGATACAGGTTCTATCCTATCCTATCCTATTTTTTTTTTCTTCGTAATTTGTCTAGGTTTGTGTTTTTGTCCTTGTTCTGTTATTTGCGTTCTTGTTCTTGTTCTTGTTCTTGTCACGTTCTTGTTCTTGTTTCTTGTGTCTTTCAAACTTTGTGTCAAAAAAAAAATTGT